>NW_019154090.1:3416172-3445000 GCF_002288905.1 Enhydra lutris kenyoni | reverse complement strand
GATGATGGTGATGGTGATGATGGTGATGGTGATGGTGATGATGGGGATGATGGTGATGGTGATGGTGATGGCAGTGATGGTGATGGTGGTGGTGGTGGTGATGGGGAAGGTGGTGATGGTGATGATGTTGTTTTGTAATAGATTTCAAAATGTGGAACAGAGCAGGTTTCAACAAAGGACTCGAGAGCTAATGAGAGGAGAGCAAGGACACAGCAGGTGCTTGCCAGGGAGGGAATAAGCCTATTTGCGGTATCAGGTGAATTCAGACTCACGAACTTTGTTGCACCTGAACTTTCCTGGTGCTAATGGCAGGATCCCTGTTTCCCAGGATGTGGACATGGCCCCAGCAGGTATCAGAGATTTTCTAGCTGCGCATCTCACACCCTCTGTAAAGTGGGACCTGTTTTAAAATTTCTGATGTGTTACAGACTGGTCCTTTCTTTAATGTGAAGAGAAGCACTGTGACACTTCTACCTTAAGGGAAGATGGGGGTGGGGACTGGTACCTGGGACAGGTCCTTACCTGGTTGCCATGGCTACACTCACTGTCCAGGTGAGTGGTGGTCTGGATGCCCTTTGAGCCCCACTGTTCTCTGTGTAACTCAGATGGAGTTTTGATGTCACAGAATCGGACGGTCAGATGGCTGTCCCCTTTGAATGCTCTTTCAGTCTTCTGGTTGTGAGTATCAAGGAGAAACTTTTAGTTTGTGGCTGGTGTGTCTTTGACCCCAAATGCTAGCTGATTTCCGTTCTCTGACAAGCGGAGAACAGCCTCGGCAAGGCCCTGGGAGGGTCCGGTGCCAGAATATAACTGTACTGACTTGTGTCCGCTGTATTTATTTTGGGGCCACTTAACGATTCTGGAAATTGATTCTGATTTTCTTTATTAGAGCAGAGGTGTAAAATTTCCTTGATAGATACATTTATTTAAGTGCAAAGGCAAGTTAACTTAAAATATACAGTGAATTATCACGTTGCTGAGTGTGCATATCTGACAAAAATCTCATATAATTGGTACAAGAAAGATTCTTGATAAGTTTTCAGAGGAGTCCAGTGGAAGGCAGGGTAAGGGAAGTGGGAATGGACAGGATGGAAGTTCGGGGCTCATTTGGGGTTGTGTAAGCTTCTCCGCCCGCCCTCTGGTGGGGTAGCGTCAGGGTCATGCTTCTCTTCATCCCAAGCACCTGATCTGTGAGAAGGCAGGGGAGCCGCTACTCTTGGTACCAGGGCAGCATGGTTGGCTTTATTTGGGGGCAATGCAGAGAATGTTGTAACTGATCTTGTTTCTTTCTTCACCAGGGTTGCTAGGAAGCCTGTCCTCCAACTTCAATTCAAATTTCTTGTCTCTGCACAGAATCCTTTAGTATGTGTTTGTGTAACCATAGAATCTGGGGGCCCCTGGGTGGCTCAGTCAGTTAAGCATCTGCTTTCAGCTCAAGTCATGATCCCAGGGTCCTGGGATCGAGCCCCACATCATGCCCCCTGCTTAGCAGAGAGCCCGCTTCTCCCTCTCCCTCTGCTGTTTCCCCCACTCATGCTCTCTTGCTCTCTCAGTCAAATAAACAAAAACTTTAAAATTAAAAAAAAAAAACAAACCATGGAATCATGTATTTTTTCATGTGTCCCCCCCCCCTTTTTTTTAAACTGCCATAGGTATTTTTGTAAGCTCTCTACCTCCTTTTTGAAACATGATGTGGGTAATGAGTAAACTCTGAACAAATAAGTAAATAAGGAACAATGACGCTCTTTCCTCCGACTGCAGGATTGGGGGCAGCTCTGTTGTTGGAGGTTCTTGGAGGCCGTCGGGACCAGGGAGCAGGCGAGTGAGCAGGGTGGGAACCCTTGTTCTCGGAGGCTGGGGCCGGGCGCCGTCACGATGGCTCCGAGCGCCAGTTTCTGTTATCCCGCAGCGCTCAGATCTCGGGCCTCTATTTAAGAGACAACATAGATTTCTTCAAGGCACACATTTGCATTGTGTGTGGGCTGAGGTGCCTGGCTTCATTCTCTCTATATATACGCACGCCATCCCGTGGGTATTTTTAAATGCGCGTCTCCAGAGCCAGCGTTTTGCGGGGTGCAGGCTTATCATCGTGCCAGGGGACTTGCCGTGTGGGTTTGCGAGGGCTGAGGGCAAAGACGTTAACTCCTGGGCAGAGAGCTGCCAACCTTGAGCAGGGCAGAGCTCGGTCCCCAGAGCTGTTGGGGTTACGGCTCCTGGAAGGGCCCGGAGGCCCCGCGGCCAGAAGGGCAGGGTGGGGAAAGGGGTCAGACAGACTCAGGCAGTGGAGTTGCACGGCGGCAGCCGGGGCTGGCCGAGTTGTTGAGACCCGCACTGTTTCCCGCACTTGTCAGGGATCTTCCTGACTTTGGTGAGGGCCCCCCTCAGGTCCACTCAGAAGTGAGGGGCGTCCCAGGCTCTCTGGGCCCTGTCCCCTGGTGTCTGATCGGCTTGCTGTGTGGATCGGGTGGAGCCCATACCTGGCTGGTGAAACAGGACAGAAAGCCCTACAGGCGCTCCAGCCTGGCTGCTTGACTCGGAGGGAAACTGAGGCCCTGAAGTGGTCCCAAGCTTCAGTCCCTCATCCTTTCTCGGTGTTCCCAGGGGAGGACTCTGCTTTCTACCCAGCTGCTAAAGCCAGAAACCTGCCTCACCCATTTCCCTCCCCCCACATCACCACCAACAGCCCTGCAGCCAGCAGACTCCCCCCAGTGCCTCTCAAATCCACACGCTTCTTGTCATCTCCAGCTACCGCCAGGGTCCAGCCTTCTCATCTCTCGTCCTGGGGGATACAGCTGCACCCTGACCCACCCCCTGCTTCCTCTGATAGTTCCATCTAATTGGGTTTCTGCTGGGTAATTGGAATGATCTTTTTAAACCTCAAATCTCATTATGGGAGTATTTCCAGCTCCCCTCTTCCATGTTCCCATCTTGCTCAGAATTTTTCAGGGGCTGTCCATGACTTGTAAGATTAAAAACATCCAAACTCCTCCCCATGCCTGCTCTGGCCCCTCCGCTCTTCTGGCCTCCTGATAGCATGGCAGTCCTTCTGGCCTCAGGACCTCTCCCCGTGCTATATACCACCTGCACCACAACACGTGCAGACCTGGGATGTCGCCTGGCTGAGTCCTGCTCCCCCTTCCCGTCCTAGTCCAAGAACAACTTCTTCACCACAATCCGTCATGTGTTCTGGTCCTTTGGGACACTCAGAACCTACTGTCAGTGTCTGAGCTGGGGATCTGCCTGGTTCTCTCACCCACCGGATCATTGGCTCTGCGTGCTGCCACGTGGCGGTCTTTAGCAGGTGCCTGTCTGTCCAGGGTACCCTTGCACATGTGGAATGGATCAGGACCTCGAGTGTTGTGGGGAGGCCATGGGTCATACAGAGATGTCTGAGGCCCAAGCAGGAAATGTCTTCTCTCTCCTCATTGTCCTCCTTGGAAACCTTCCCTGTTGGGTTGCTGAAGCATCGTGTCGGGGTGGTTTCAGATTTGGAATCCTCAGGCAAAGGGACCGTCTTCAGTTCACTGTCCCCAGAGCCCCTGCCTTTTGTATCCTAGAAGGGTCTTTGCTGCAGATGCTGCTATTACTGGTAATCAGTATCTAACGAGTTACTTGCAGTCGGTCATACTGCCATAGTCGAGTCATCGGAGGCCACCAGCAACACTCCTGCAGTCCAATGAAGTAAGTTTTATTGAACTTGCTGTGGCGCAGGAGGACATACCATCCCGCAGCTTTGGCAGCCTCCCCGTGAGAGGGGCTGCTTGTATGGTTCGGGGCATGAGCTGGATGGTTCTAGAAGGAATGCAGGAAGTGAGGACCCGCTCTGGGTTAGATATTGTCAAGAGAAAGGCTCCTTCCATTATGGGGTCCCTGTTCAGGAGGTGACAACAAATCGGGGGCAGGAGGTCATGGTTAAAAAAGCGGGACTTGGCCACACGCTGCTGTGTGGCTTCCTGCGTGTCCTGGCCGTGGCCTCGCCTGCCGTGGGCACCGTCCCCTGGTTGTCCGTGGGGTTGACTCGCACTCTGCTCACTTCTTTATTGCTTGTTTGTTGGCTTTTTCTATTTCTGAGGGCTCGTCTCAGAGGGAAATTCAGCTCTTTGCCTGAGACATGAGTTGCAAGTACTTTTCTTTGGTTTGATGCTAGTCTTTTGACTGCTTATAGTGATTTTTGTCATACCCACATTTTCATTTTTATGTAGGTGAATTTATCAAGATGTTCTTTCGTTTATGGCATCTGGGTTTCATATCATAGTTAGAAAGGCCTTCTCCACCCTGAGATGATTTTTTAAATGCTTTATTCTCCTTATGCTTTCATTTTTTTGGTGTATTTTAAGCTCTGATAAAGCTGGAATTTATTTTCGTGTAAAATGTGAGGAACAGAGCCAACCTACTTTTATTCCCATTTACCACTGATCGCCTTAACTCCATGTACCAAGTAATCCCATTTGCCTCTGACTTTCCTTTTCATTCTTTAGAGATATTTTAAATTCCCATGTGATTTGAGGTCTATGTTTGTACTTTTCATTTTGTCTCGTTGACACCTGTCTATTCTTGTAACAAAACCATATTGCTTTAATTATGCCTTCATAAGAGAGAAATCTGTGGTTCTTCTCATACCTTATTTCTCTTTCTCTGGTTTCTTGTTTATATCTATTTTTCATTTAAACTTTAGCCAATCTGCTGTATGTCTCCTGAGTCTCCGATAACATTAGGAGGATTTTAGACATATGGGGACACGTGGATTTGAACCCGGGGAATGCTTGCAACCTTCGACGTACCCCTTCTTTGCTAGAGGGAGCGTAGTGATTTTATCGAGACGATGCTGGGGGAGTGTTAGTGAAGAACCAAAGCTGGTCTTGTTTGCTGTCAAGGAGGGGTTTCATCAGCAGGTGACCCAGTATCCTGTCTTTGACTGAAATTTGCTCTTTTAGGGCAAAGGACTGCCTTGTGCTGTGTAGATGGTAGAGGGAAGGACAGGACTAAGGAAGTCAGTCTTGATCTCCACTTTGCTGCTGGTCTTGTGAGGGAAGATACAATGTAGCCGATGCGTTTCTTTGTTTCAGTGTCGGAAGTCAGTTCTGTTAGAGGGGTTGGTTGGCTCCATTGAACTTGAGGGAAAAATGTCCCAAGTGTCCAAGCACAGGAGCGAGCCGTGTGAAACCGGGCCTGGCAGGCGCTTCCCCGGCAGGGCCACGGGACCGGAATCACAATAATCAGAAGCGGGTGAGGATCCAGAAGGTCACATGTGGCTCGGCTCCGGGGTGCCCTTGCCTGTGCTCGCTCTGAGCTAGTGTCCACCTATAAATAGCATCTGGCCAACCGCCCGTGATGATTTTGACTGTCCCTTGCCGGAGGCCTGCACTGCTGGCTTGGTCAGGATTCTGTCGTGGGTCTCTGTGACCTCGAGGAGGAGGAAGTTAGGCGATGATGGATTCTGCTGATGTTGGCAACTAATAGTTTCAGACAGCATGTCTCATACCATTCTCTGCACTCTCCCTGAATTAACCCTTCAGCCTTCCAACACCCCTTGGAGGCAGGTGCTATATTTATCCTCATATTACAGATGAGGAAACTGAGTCCCAGAGAGTGGACGGCATAGCTGCTCACTGCCCACAACTCCTCATCCCTTTTATGTGAAAATACAAACTGCACGAGACGTAATCCCACTACCTGGGGGTGAACGTCGTTGGTGTCTTGGTCGAGCTCATGACAGTGTTTTCCCCATTCATGTGTGCAAACGGATTTTCAGTAAACGAAGTACTTTTTATGCTGTATCCTATGGGTTTTTTTTTTTAATTAAGTTTTTAAATTTTAATTCCTGGAGCGTTAACATACAGTGTTACATTAGTTTTACTATAGTCTGTGTTTTTCACCCCACATTATTTTTGCGACATGAATATCTTATTGATGGAGGGTCTGGGGGGTCAGGCAGTTTTCATTTTACCCCCTAAACTCCATGTCTATGTAGAAAATGGGGATTTACCAGAATCTACCAGTATCTACCTCACAGAGGTATTTGGCTCTGCTCCCGGGAGGGCTAAATGAGCTAAAGCACTCAGCCCAGCTCCATAGCTGTCTGCTGTACACTTTCCGGTGTGTTCCATGAGTTTGGGATTACAACAGACAGTGTACGAGGCTCCAGGTATCCCCCGCCTTCCAAAAGCTGGTCTTAGACCACTTCTCTTCTTTTCTCTCTCTCTCTCTTTTTTTTTTAAAGATTATTTATTTATTTATTTGACAGAGAGAGGGAGAGGGAGAGAGGGAGCACACATGAGCAGGGGGAGCAGCATAGGGAGAGGGAGAAGTGGGCTCGAGCCCGACGTGGGGCTCTATCCCGGGACCCTGAGAGCATGACCTGAGCCAAAGGTGGAAGCTTCACCAATGGAGCCGCCCAGACGCCTGAGGTCACTTTGCTTTTATAAAACACTAGTTAGTAACCGTTTTTGCTAAACCCTAAGCAGAAGAATTCCAAAGATGATTTTTATAAATGCACTCAGCGTGGGCTGGGCAGAGAGCCCACGAGCTGTCACAGAGGAAAGCCCACCTCCCCCCACTGCCCCACCCCCGCCCCAGGCAGTGAGGGTGGCGCCCCCATCTCCTTCCCCAGGAGACCCACGCAGCCTCTCAGCCTCCGGCCCCCAGAGTCTGAGCCATGCCTGTGGGCCTCTGGGCTTTATCTCGACGTATTTTGAGCATCTGTTATTGACATGTGGCCTCAGGTATCAGAAAAACCCAAGAGAGGTTATTTTTGGGGACTGGGAATGCTAAAAAAATTTGTTTTCCATATAAATTCATGGCAGTTCCTTCTTTGCTTTATGTTATTTTGGCTTATGAAAGGTTTCATAGGAATGTTCTATTTTCGATAGCAGGAGGAGCCTGTATTTGGAAGGTCACATGTCAAGAGACATGCTCTACGGTCTTTGGTGCTAGCGCAAACCAAAATGACATGGAGGTCAAAGCGGAGAGCACTTATGGGTTCCCCGAGTGTCAGAACGACAGTGGCCGGCCGTCAGTGACAAGAGCGGTCTGGTGATGCTGACGCGTGTCTGTAAACAGGGCATCCGTCAGCGGCCAGCGGGGAGAGCCAGCCTCGAGGAGGGCGCTCACAGGAGCCTGGGACGGGCGGCAAGAACGGGAGTGGATCGGAGTCAGGCCTGGGCCGCCTCCTCCGGACGCGGTGGGACCCGCACAGTGTCCGCAGCGGCCGAGCGCGCTGGGTCTGCCTCAGGCAAGCATGTCCTCGTCCCCACTCGGGCTCGCTGCTCCCTGCACCCGGTGGAGTGTGTGCGTTCGTGGGGGCATTCGTGCGCCGGCTCGCTGTGCCGAGGAGGCCCGGGCGACTTGGCGAATACTAAGGAGGGGCCCCCGGCCTGGCTCAGCCCTGCCGGGCTGCCTGGGCAGCTGCCCACGAAGAATGCCGACCGCCTCGAAGAGGAGCCGGCCAGCAGCGGGCCCCTTCGGCTTGGCGGGATCCAGGGCAGCCTCTCGGGATACCCGGGTCTGCTCTGGGGAGACTCACAGCTGGTGAGCTTCTTCCCAGCTCACTCTTGCTTTGCCTGAGTCAACACCGGGACGCTGGAAGTGTCGAGCTCTCCGGCTGGGTGGTCTCCGGCTGGACAAGCGGATGGACACTGACTGTCTCAGCAGTAACCCAGAGACGAGTCTCGGAGTGGACTAGAGGGGATTGGGCTTCATCTAGACATCTGGGCAGGGAGGGGAGAGGGCTGGCGGCAGCTTGCTGGTGATGTGACAAAGATCGCTCATGAGTTCCGTTCCCTTTGGTTCTTAGCAAGGCCCTGGGGGCGCTGTACAGTCCCACATAACAGGCTGTGAAACTGAGGTTCAGAGGGTGGAGGTGAGACACCTGGGGTAGACAGGAGCCTGGGAGCCTTTTCTAGAGCCTTCCACAGAGGTGGCAGGCATGGGCAGCTTCCTTACCTCTTTCTTCTCAGCGTGTGACGGCCTCCTCTTTTACTGATGGCTGCAGGAACAGTGAATTCAGATGTGTCACAGATTCGTGTCATGACTTCATGGAAGTAGGAAGAGAGTATGTATTTGTCATGGTGGCTCGGACCTTCTTCTCTGTGCCTATCTTTGCACACAGAGCCCTGACAGACACCAAACAGGGGTTAATGGGTCCACAGGAGCCTCGGCTAGAGACCATTGCCGTTTCTTAGCCGCGGGACTGTTAGCAAGTGCCAGGCGCTTCCCCAGCCTCGGATGGCAACAATTGGTTAGTAACCCACGAGGACCAAGGAAATGGTCACTGAGCATAGGATGTTTTAGGTAGTGCACCGGCCAAGAAAGGAACAGAGAAAACAGGAGAAGAAAGGAAGGGACATTTTTCACCCAAGGGATTGACCAAACAATGGAAATCTTTGACAATGTCAAGTTTGGTGAAAATGTGTGGTAACAGCTCTCATGCATCTCAGGTAGAGGTTGGTGTGGTCATTTGAAGTGGTGGTTTGGCAGACTCCAGGGAAATTGGTAATGCGCTTCCCCATGTCTATTTCTAGGCAAGGAGACATGGGCAAGGAGGCCAAGGGGGATCCCTCTGATGAGGCCATTGTGGGTAGTAATAAGTAATGAAAACAACCCAAATAACCTTATGGGAGGGGCCTGATAGATCAGATCTGGTATGTTCTTACCTGGGATGCTGGGCAGTAGTTAAAAGCAACAGATGAAATTCCTATGACAAATTCAAGTGCAAGAAATGTACAGTGTGCTATCCTGTTTGTAAACCTACCCCCCATGTAAACAATATCATGCTAGATAAGACTGTGTGGGAAGGTGGCCAGGAGAGAGGAGAGAGTGTGTGTGAGCAAAGACACCTGCAAGCAAGTGTGCACGAGCACTGGCAGTCTTGGCCTGGAAAGGCACGAACCGAATCCATCCCGGTGTTCCTTCTGGGAGTGGAAGGAATAAAGGAGCCTTTCTGCTTTGCCAGGGATCTTCACTGCGAACATGGTATGTATACGTCATCACAGATACGCACCAAACAACGGTACTGACAACTACCAGTTCTATGTGTGTAATATGTTATCCTCTGTGCTTTTGCTTATTTTTGTTTATTTTTAAATTTACTTTTAAGTAAGCTCCACACCCAGCTTGAAGCCCAATGCAGGGCTTGAACTCATGACTCTGAGATCAAGACCTGAGCTGAGATCAAGAGTCAGACGCTTAACTGACTGAGACCCCCAGGTGGACCTCTCTGTGCTTAAAAAAAATTTTTTTTTATTATGTGGAGATGTTAAAGAAACAATTTTAAAAGAAAGATTTATTTCTGGAGGAGTTTAGAGAGGAGGGCTGAAGACTTATATTTCAAGTTCAAGGTTGATTGGTCTTACTTTTGTAGGGTCGTTTTCTCCTAGAGAATGTTTTCAGCAGACACTTAATAATTGCTTATCATGTATATGGTCCCCAGAACAGTCTGTGGTGCTAGTTCTTTAACTACTTGGCACAGAAATAAATTCTCTAATCGAGTTCATCTCGGGTGATTTTTTTCTCTCCATTTGATCAAATCGCCACGCTCTGGGTCACATAAGTCACAGAATGTGGAGAGCAGACCAGCAGTGCCTGGGACCTACATTCAGACATGGTTTGTTCCAGATGTCCCTGTGTTCCTGCTGATCCAAAATTTGCAAGGCCAGAATAAGTCCAGGGGTCATGTCTGAGCTATAAAAACATCAGCAAATTGCTTGATTAGTAACTGGAAAGGGATGTTGCTTATTTTTAGCAAGAGCAAGAGCAGGGAAATATCACAGACCAAGTCAGGAAAGGACGGACACACCAAACCTCTGTCTTTATCCGCCATCAGGCATGGGGCAGGGGTGTGGTTTGCCGGGAGACATCCCCACGTCCTTATGTTACATCTTGGGCTCCATCCAGTGTAGCAACCTCTAGATTCAGGGCCAAGAGCTACAGGACACATGTCCTGAAGCAGCAGCTTCAAAAGCAGAAGCTGCTGATTCCTAAGAAAATGCCGATCCTCCATGTCCCACTATGACCTGTGAAGCCCTGGGATTCCTTTATGCTATTAGTTTTCCTGACTCCTGACTCCTTTTAAATCACCATGGGCTCTGGGTCTTGTGCCTGGTCTGGAAAATGGTTTTCTTTCTTTCTCGTTCCCCCTTACAGTTATTTTAAAAATATTTGAATAGAAAAATCATGTGTATGGTAAGAAAAAATGAAGCAGCAGGAGAAGGGGCACACTGTCATCATCATTGCCACCGCCATCATCATCACCACCACCATCATCACCACCATCATCATCACCACCATTATCACCACCATCACCAACGTCATCCACAACATCACTACTGATATCATCAATATCACCACCAATATCTTCAACATCACTACCATCATCATCATCACCACCAATATCATCATCATATCATCATCACCACCACCACCACCATTATCGTTGCCACCATTATCACCATCACCACCATCATCATCACCACCAATATCACCATCATCATCAGTTATTAGACAGGGGAGCCCCTCCTCCTCCTCTTCACTGGCTGCCCGACTCTCCTCGTCTGGCCTCTTGTTTGACTCCTTGAAGATGTACTCACCGTGTAGCATGCATGCACGCATGTGTGCCTGTCCTTGCTTTTCACAGTCATGATGACATTCTGTGCACGCCATTTGGTACCTTTTCTTACTTGGCGGTATTTCTTATAGAGCATCCTGTATCAGTCCACACCAGTCTTCCTCGTTCTTTCTCTGTGCTGCCTGATGTTCTAAGGAGAGACATAGCAAAATATTCTCCTCCAGGGCCCTGCCCACCAGGGTACTGAGGTTGCTTCCAAATGCTTGTCAATGAAATCAGCTCTAGCAAGAACACTCACCTGTGCTCACCTGCAAGGACACTCATCTTCATTCTTGGGTTCTGGTTTATCTGTAACACGTGTTCTGGTGATTATAACCCCTCAGCCAGGCAATTTCATCTGGATAGATAGGAAAAATTGACATGCAAAGATATTATGCCAATTTATAATCAGACAGAAATTGGCGGAGACTCCGTTTCTCAACCCCCACATGCCACCTGTCCATCAGGCCCTTGGGGCACCAGTCACTCTGTGGGTCTGGTTAGTAGGTAGGTTCCGGGAGGTTGGGAAAGAAAGGACAGACACAGGTGGATTATAGGAACAATTACAACAGCAAGTCTCCTTTTTAAATAGATTTTATTTTTTAGAGCAGTTTTAGGGTTAGGGAAAAATTTTACAAAGCAGAGTTCCTATATACTTTTCCCTGCAGTAGTGTGGTACTTTTGTTACAAGTAACAGGCAGATATGGATACATTATTACTAATGGAAGTCCACAGAGCACCTTAGGGCTCCCTCTTGGTGTTGGGCATTCTGTGATGTGTAATGCGCAACGTATCCACCTTTACGTGGATGGACGGAGTAGTTCCACCTCCCTGAAAATGGACTGGGCTCCACCTGCCCCTCGCTCCCTCCCTCTCTCAGCCCCCCACAGCTTTGCCTCTTGCAGGAAGGAGGTCATCCACGTGGGATCGTACCGTGTGCACACTGCTCATACTGGCTCTTGATGCTTGTGTCCCCTCAGGTCTTGAGAACTCATTTCTGTTTATCCTTGGATATTCTGTTGTCTGGAGATGCCACTGTTTGTCCGTTTCCCTACCGGGCTGGGGGCGGTTCTAGTACACTTCCTACTGGCCCAATCTTTTTTAAAGAAATGTTTTCAAGGCACCTATGTGGCTCAGTGGGTTAAGCCTCTGCCTTCGGCTCAGGTCATGGTTTCAGGGTCCTGGAATTGAGCCCCGCATCGGGCTCTCTGCTCGGTGGGGAGCCTGCTTCCTCCTCTCCCTTTGCCTGCCTCTCTGCCTGCTTGCGATCTCTCTCTGTCAAATAAATAAATAAAATCTTAAAAAAAGAAAGAAATGTTTTCATGTGCAATGGATGAATCACTAAATTCTACCTCTGAAACTAAATTTAAAAAGAGTTAGATTTTACCCATGAGACTCACTGCACCTGGAACAACACCTGGTGCTCCCCAAGACCTGAAGACCAAGTGGCCTGGGCTCTGCCACCCTCACTACCCTGTCCGGCTTCACTCCCTTCTGTGTCTCCCCCCCACCTTCTGTGTCTCCTCCGCCTTCCTCTACTCTGCAGCTGGCCATGCTTCCCAGCACCACACTGAGTCCCACACCAGCACTTTCGCTTCTTCCCTCTGTCCTAAAGGCTCTTTTGCCAGCTCTCTCCCTGGCTGGGTCCATGCAGCTCAAATGATACCTCCTCTGAGAAGCCCTCCTGGACCCCTTCTGAAAAGAACGTTCCCTGCCTGGAAGTCCCCCACAGGCTCCTGTTTTGATTTCCTTTAGTACACTCTTCGCTCCCTGAAATGGTCCCATCTGCTCGCTTTCTCTGTTACCTGTCTTCCCACAGAGGGAGGGGCCCCGTGTGTCTCCCCCTGTCCCCATCTCCCAGCCTTAGGGTGGTGCCTGGGGTGCAGAGTGGAGGCTGGAAGGGTAACTGTGGACGAGTGAATGACAGCGATGCATCTGACTGCTCTGATGCTGCTCAGGCTGGTCGCGCCACCTCTACGCTGGTCAAGTTCATCCATGAAGGAGGGGACCCGCAAGCCCGTCTTCAGTGGTGTGGATCCTGTAGCTGTTGGGGGCATAGTGACAAGTTTTCGTGCGGCTTCTGCTGGAGTCTGGTCCACATCCCCCTCCCTCCAGAGCAGAAGGGATAGAGCCCGCAGTGGTGTATCATCCTACACAAACACGTTGCGAGAATCAATTTCAAAGTGATCCTTCTTAAAATGAGACTTCTCTCCTTTTTCTTTCCGTCCATGTGGCCTTTGAAGGATTTTTATGTTGATTCTGCCGGTCTTCATTCCCGGTGTGCCGACAGGTGCCATAAATGCATGCGTTTTGAATGGTCCTGAAACTTTCTGACAAAATTTCCATTTTCTTGTCAGTACTTATGAGCATGAATGGCCTTTTTTTGGGGGGGGGGAATTATCTATAGTTGGAGATGGTTTGGAGGTATTTTTGTGAGGACGTTTAGTCATTGGGGATCACTTGTTCCTGAGTCACACATTTATTTTAAGCCTAAGTCTTTTGAAAGGTCATTTAGATTTTTCAAATATAGTAGGCAAATCATTGTCTCACATTCCTTTTCCTCACCCATTCTTGACTGTAACAAAGGAAATTATTTTCAGAGAAAGAAGATTGAGATGATGCTCAGGCAGCCCTGGGAGAACAGAGCTTTATATACACACTGGTGAGGTGCTGCATCTTTTTATGGGGGAAGGATGGTGTCCTAGGTAGGAAGTGGTGAGAATTTCACCCAAAGTCTCATCTCTAATTATGAAAGTATGATATGTCACATGATGGAAAGATTTTCAGTAAGTGTAAGAGAGAAAATTGTCACCCAAGTTCCGCCAGATAACATTAACTTTTGGGTGTATTCCCTGTGTGTGTGTGTGTGTGTGTGTGAGAGAGAGAGAGAGAGAGAGAGAGAGAGAGAAACCTTATGGATCGGACGGTAAATACCAAGCAGGCAGGCCCCTCATCCGTCTTGTCATTCTCTAGGTGTCTGTCTACCCCGGAGAAGTTCAAGGCCAATTACTGAATGAAATCAAGTTAAGTATATATGCGTCACGTCTCTCAAAGCAAAATTTGGATAGTTCTTTATATTTCATTTTGTATCCTGCTTGTTTTTCATTTAAAATACCAGCAGTTCCTTATGAAGATCTCTTTGAAAACACGATGTTTAATAGTGGAATGTCCTCTCATTGTATGAAAACCAGCTGGAAGCCCCTTCCTCCGGCGACCTTCAGGACCCCCTTCATTCATTTCTTGCGGTCCATCTTCAGAAGCGGAATTCTTGGGTTGAAGGGCCGGAACGGTTTTTAAGCATTTTATATGTTTTTGCTAAGTAACTCTTCAGAAGGAGCCAAGCTTCACTTTCCTCAGTGAAGCATGAATTGGCTTCTCGGGGTGTGCCCATGGCAAGTGGCTTCAGGGCACTGTCACGGGACAGGTGGATCCCTGCTGTGCATGTTAAAAATATTTGTTCCAGGGAGTAATATTCTGCTGTGGTGGTGATATGGTTGTTTTTCTTTTTTTAAACAATGTGTTTTCATGTTCAAAAGCTTTTAAAATTATGAGGTCAAATCTACTAGTGTTTTTTCTTTATGGCTTTGTTAGTTGCCTTCATACCTAAGAAGGTCATTCCCACGGCCAGGTCAGATGAGTCGCTACCCTCATTATCTTCTTCTGATCCTTTTCTGGGTTCCTGTTCTTTATATTTGACCTTCAGCTCATAGAAAATGCATTTAGCATGAGGTGGGAGGCCCTGACCTTCTGAGTTAGGTCAGAGACCCAGCTCCATCCTTGAATTGTCCATTTTTGCCACTGATTTGAAATGCATGTTTTATAATTTACCCACTTTTATTTATACTAAATTTTTCTGGAATTTTAACTTTCTTTCATTTCCCTGAGTCTGTCCTTTTAATAACTGTGGTTATGTATTTTAATATCCAGCCTCCCTCATTACCTACTTATATATTAATCATAATTGTACAATAATGAAAATGTATTCAGTATATGTTTTAGTGGGGAGACCTACCTCATTATGTTTTGGAGTTTTGGAGAATCCACAACTTTGCCACATGGAATCATCCTGTTCAAGAACATGGTACCTCTCTCTACTCTTTGGGACTTTGAAAAATAATTCTGTTTAAATTTTCTTGCTTGTTCCCAAGGAGTTCAATAGCATCTTAGGAGTTTTGCGTCTGTGTGTTCAATGCTGTGTATCAGTTATTACAAATGGGATTGTTCCCTATTAAATTATCTGGGTCATTATTGCTGACTAATTAGGAAAAAATAGTGGTTTGGATCTGATCATTTTGTAATGAGTTACCTTAGAAACTCTTCGTGTTTAAAATAGCTTTCCCAGTGGTTGGACTCAGCCCTCCAGGTATAGATACGATCCACCAGTCGCCCACAGGGCCAGTACTGGAGGGAGGGCATGCGTCCCACCCACTAAACATCAGCTGGGCCCATCCTGTCGCCCCCTCCTGCCTTTTCAGGGTGCTGTGCTCCCTGTCCCCATACGGACTCCTGTTCTGACCCACTGAGATCTCCCCCCTTCATACCTCTTCTCTTACGGCTCTCGCTGCTAGGATAAGGACCCTTCTCCCCTTCCCCGTCTCACTCACCCCTCATCCAGAGCCACTTCCTTCAGGAAGTCTTCCTGGACCTGCCCACTAAGCCGATCCACCTGGTCCCTGTTTCCATGAGGGCACTTTCCTTTCTCTCGGGAGGCAGGGCCCTTGGGTCTTGTCCACGGATGAGACCGGGTAGATAGTGAGCGCTCTGCACATCTAGCTGGCAGGTGTCGGGGGAGTAATGGGGTGCCCCAGGATGTGGGATGCCAGCCAGGTCTGTCTGTGATCTGAGTCTGGGCCCCCACCCAACGGTCAGGCGGGGGAGTGCCAGCCTGCTGCATTCAGATGCCGCAGGGGACAGTGCTGCTCGCGTGGGAGTTCCGACTGTGGTTTACGTCCCAGGAAATGGGAAGACCCCATGTGATGCTGACAAGTCCCCTCGGAAGCCAAGTGAGGTCTGGGACTTCTCATTAACCCGTGAGGACGTGGCAAAGGGAGCTTCCCAAACCACCGCACGTTTCCCACACGCTCTCCTCTGGCCTTAGCGAGAGCCTTTCCTGAGGCTCTTGCACACAGGGGTCATAGCGACGAAGGGCACTCTGACCCCGTCCGGGGGGCGGGGCCCACAGGAAGCTCCTCCTCACCCCTTCCAGCAGAGACCAGGCTCTTGGGCTCCTGCCTGGATCCCATTAGCACTAATGGACGGTCCGCGTGGGCCGGCGGAGATAATGGAGCCGCATCCCCCCGAGCTGTTAATTGGGAAAAGAAGTGTCTGTTCTGCTTTGCTTGTTCCAATCTTGTGAGTCGCTTAGAAGGCGAACCCGCACCGTCACACGCAGGCGTGCAAGGCCGGGAGAACCAAGGGCCCTTGGGTCTGAGAACCAAGCCCGACGGACAGAAGGACAGAAGGACAGAGGGGGACCGTGCACAGCCTGGCTCCCCACGGCCGGGCTCCGGGCTTGCTTGCCGGGGAGCCGCTCAGCTTTCTCTCCCGGGCTGCAAACACCCGCCCTGCTCAGCGCCACACGTCGTCCGGACCCTTTCTTCAGGGTTTCCCTCTCCCCGTCTTGTGCTCGGCTTCGAGAAGCCTGCGGTCTGTCTGTCTGTCCCGGGGCGGGGGCAGGTCTGACTTGGGCGGTGTCAGGAGAGACCAGAAACGCCAGCCAGGGCGTTTGTCCGGCGGCTGCGTCGGGGTGGGGGTTGGGGGTGCGGGAATCTTCTGGGTCGGGTCCGCTCTGCCCCCCCCAGTCTGGCGTCCTCCCCGCCGGCTCTGCCCGGCCGGAGCAAGCAGCTCCGGAGAGCCCCTGCCTCGTGCTCTGCCCGTCCAGCGATCCTCGCTTGGGAAGACAGAGCTTAACCTCAGCAGTTACATGAAACGTCCTGGGGCTGATTCTCCGGGGGGTCCGGGGGGCGCAGAGGCTGTTGGGGGGGCGTTAGTCAGGGTGAGCTGGGCTCATGCTGCCATCACTTCCCGATCGTCTGAGGGACTCACACCCGTGGCGTGTGTTCCTCAGATTCTACGTGCCCACGGTGGCACCGCGGAGGGGCGCTGCTTGCGCGTGTCCTCCGGGTCCCAGCTTGACCGTGGCGCTCCCGCAGCACATGTCTCCGTGGCCACAGCGGCAGGAAACGTCGCCCGGAAAGCACGGGCCCAGAGCGGCCAGAGGGGTTGTAGTTCTGCCCTGGGGGAGACACCGAGCATCTGTCAGCAACGACAGAGGCTACTCCAGCTTCCTCCACTGGTCCCCAAATCCTCACTTCCTGCCCCCGCCCCCAGTGAGATGATCTCAGAGTCCCAGCCGGTCGCTATAGCTCCTTGCCCAGCACACCTTTGGGGGACAGGTTGTGGTTTTAGATCGTGTTTAGATGGGGCTCTTGTCGGCTCAGAGACTTAAGGCAGGTCACTGGCCCCCCCCAGCTCGCACCTAAGGTTTCCTGTGCTTCCATAAACACTTGGGAAGGGGACAGAGGGGAGGCCCACACAGCTCCCGAGTTTCAGGTATGAAACTTCCCCCTCCCTGGGGGAAGGGAATTCCTTGGTCAGACCCTGGTTTTGTCCTTGGGATGAGCTCCCAGGGCATAGTTCTTAATGCACGGCCACACCCCCCCAAGCTCCACCCCTCAGGATGCCCTCTTGTCTCATGTTCTTGGTGGGTTGCGACAAGAGATGTTGAAAGACAAGGTGATCCTGAGCAGTATCTCAGCCTGGAGGGTCAAATCCAAGGACAGGTTATGCAACACACAGTGCCTGCTTCTATCTCATCTGGTGAGAGTTTGGGCAAGGTAAACCACTCAGAGCTCATCTGCTGGGCTCTGGTTGGCCTCACCTGCCAACAACCACACCTACATTCTGAGATATCTGCGCAGATGTGCCCTCCCCGTGAGTCGGAATTGGGGTGCTCTGATGTTGTCAGACGCCCACAGAAGAGCCATAATCGTTGTCACTTTGCCGAACAGTTTCGTCCCTTGAAAGGATTTGCTAGACAGCACATAAGTCCATTCCGGATTTTAACAAGGAGTGGGTCAGCAGACAAGAGTCGAAACTACCATTTGTCACTCAAGGATTTCTTGCGTTTGTGTTTTCCTGTTGGTGCTAATGAAGCAGGGGGAGCTTCTCCCCACCTTGCAGACCTTTGAATTTCTGGATTCTGTTTCAGTGCTGCTGGACTTCGTTATCTGGGTGGGCATTTTCCCATAGATATCGGTTATATTGTTGAGGATTATTGCCTTCATCTTGGGAGGAATTTGGTGGCTTCTAATCTGAGAGTTAGTGTCTACTTGAGACTTAAAATTATCCTTAACATATCTTAATAAGCAATTGGATGTTTCATGCCGTGTGTATCCCCTTTGTCACTGGAGCATTTAGAAGCCAGTGGAAATTCTGGGTGGGGTGGGGGATTTGGTGCGAATGGGACACTCGTGCATGGAAGCTGACTCATGTTCAAGTCCCTTGACTCAGGGTCCCAGTGCCTCTGTGATTATGTAAAGCCGTCCTCGACATCTCTGATGTGCAGGTTATGGGGTACACTTGTAGTCGCTGTGTGTGGTCTTTTTTGGGGTCCTATCACCTACACAGTATCGTCTGGTCCTTTGCAAAACCTGCTCAGCTCGGGTTTTCTCCATTTCGGAGGAGAATCAGTGAGATTTCAGGGAAGGTGCTGGTAATTGGCAGAGTCTAGTTTGATGATCAAGTCTTTCTGATTCAGTGATAATTTTTCCCTTTACCTTTCCAGATTGGCTTCTGGAAAGATTTCTTTTAATCATCCATGGTTTAGCACTCGAGTTAATAGATGTATCCTAACAAGCAGAGAGAATCTTATAATAATCGTTTGGGTATTGTGGACAGGAATGGCAAAGAGGGAAGTGGCCCCACTTTCAGACCCAAGAACTGTGTTCTCCCACTTTCAGACCCAAGCTGGATGATCTTGGAGTCTGAGTGGACCTCAGGAGGGAAGAGTCTGTGAGACACCAGACGGTAATGGTCCTCCTTGGATCGTTGACAAGGGTGACTTACAGAGCTTGGTTTGTTCTTTGCGAGACCGTGGTAGGGTCACGTGAGGGCTCGAAGCGCCATCCGCAGGGCATGGCGGACACAGTAACAGCTGGGTTTGCTGCTACCCCTTTAGGCAGACACATACTCTGGACTCCCCCAGTCTCCAATTAGGCTTTTTTATTCTTTGTCAGTTCTCTTCTGGCTCCTGGAAATACCTGGCCCCTTGCAACAGCGCCTTCAGCTCTGCGGGTTTCACTAGCGGCTCCATCAGTGACTTCCTTATCGCTGGTCCCGTCGCCTTCACCCTTGTCAGCACTTAGCTCAGCTTCCCAGTCCCTCTGGGGTCTGCACACCCACCCTCCCTTCCTCACCTCTGTCACCATGGCTCCCCTCAGCCCCCAAACCTGCGTATGTCTTCTCTGCGACACGGCTTTCCCACGATCTGCAAGCTCTTCCCTGCCCTCGAGGTCTAGGTCAAGGGCTACACCTTCAGGAAGACTGCAACGAGAACAGTGTTCGTCTGCATCGCAGAGTGTTACGTGCTTATTGTGGAATATTTACAAGTCACATGAAAACACCTGCAGTCACACCAGCCAGTTAATCACGGCAAATACTTGCATGGATTCCATTCATCCTTTTTAATGCAAGTGTACACACACAAAATATAATAGTGACACCGTACCGTAGATCTAATTATGTGTCCTGGTTTTAAACGCAGCTACTGGACCATTGAGTTTACTTACTTACGTATGAATCTGTGTCTATATTCCTGATTGTTTCTTTAGAAATATAATTATGGCCAAGGTATATAAAGTACTTGAAAGCCTTTGACACACATTGCCAAAGTGGCATTAACTTATACTCCCAACTGTGCTAGATTCTTGCCTTTCCAAATCTTTGCCAACTCTGATGACTTGATTTTTAAAAAGTTGATTTTGGTTCAACTACCAATTTGGTAAAAACGGAAACATTATTTAATTTGTTTCTTTGGAATAACTTGGACAATTGGATTTTCTTTTCATATTTTTACTGTTTACTTATTTTTTTTTCCAAAAGACTATTTAAGTCTCCTGTGTACTTTCCAAGGGGCAGCTTTTGATTTTCTTGTTGATTTTAGAGAGGTCTTTGTATGTGGAAAGATTTTACCCTTTGTCGTTTCTTGTGAATATATTCCAGAGCTCATCTGACTTTGTTTTATATGGATTTTTTAAATGCAAAGTTTTAAAATATTCTTCTATAATTTGGACTGTCCATTCTTTTGTTCTCTATGACTTATATTTCTTTTTAAGTTTAAAAAGTATATCTTAATTCTGAACCAGTTTCATTTTTTCCTAGATTTTCTACCATTGTACTTAATGAATTAAGCCAGGGTTGATCTTAGGGGAAGTACCCATAACTGCCCCGTGTGACCTTTTCCCCAACACCTGGTTTGGATTCTGCCACATGCCGCGTTGCCGAGGAATGTGTGGCTTCCCACCCCCTTTATGACGCTTCCTTTCCTGCAACTATGGAAGTGACTTGATTTAAGGGATCCGGATGGCCATGTGCTGGGGTCTGAGTAGGAATATGCCTGCAGCTTTGCGATCCATTTCTAAGTCCGGAAAGTACCCCTGTCATCCTGCCTTTTCGTCGAGGTCCCCTCCCAGAAGGACTTCTACCTTCCAGGGGTTTCTGCTGATTGGTGGCTGTGTCTTTGCTTTGACGGGTAGCTCCTCAAGGACAGGGGCTGTGTCTTCTCGCAGAGCGTGGCCCACCCCAGGGCTGGCCAATTAGAACTCCAGCAAATGTATCTGTCACACCACTCGTGCAATTTCCTTCAGGTCATTTTCTGGTTTCCTTGTATTTTTAGACAACCTGCAATTCAGGAAGCAAATATATGCCATTTTTCTGTGGCTCTTGTCTCCAGGCTGCAGCCCCAGCTGGTGTGACTTCCCGTGCTGTTGGTGGTGACCGGACGCTTGGTACGTCAGGGATGGCTTTCTCCATCAGTGATTTGTAGCTACTCTGAAACGGGGGTTACTTGGATTTCAAACCAAAACGTTATCATTTTAATTATCGTATTTCCTTATTCCTATTTCAAACCAAAACATCACACTGCGATATAAGATGATGTGGAAACATCCAGGAAGGAGGTCTTGACCGAACAAATGAGGTGCTTCCTCTTTTCGTGTTGGAATCGGGTTTGAATGCCTGTTGGAACCGTGATGATGTGGGGAAGTCAGATGACCTTCCAGGCTCTTCCGAGTGCTCTTTGACCGCCTGCGGTCTGGCGGGTATCTGTTGACGTTCACGTTCAGAAGCCCAGAGAAATTTTAATCATTCCTATTTGTTTTTCTGTTTTTTTATTTTAACACTTAAATATGTTCCTGGGTGTGTTTGTTCCTCCCCCGCCCCCCGCCCCCCCCTCCCCAGATTAGGCGTTTGAAAGACAGGTTTGTATGTTTTTTTAACTTGAAAAAGTTTTAGGAACATTTTATTGCTACGTAGCACTCCCATAAAAATAAAAAACTGTTAAGTGTGCAGACCAGCTAAGTGAACGGGCCTTGAACTGGTATCCAATGGGGAAACCAAGCCATCACTAGCCCAGAAGACCCTGGGTTCTTCAGTTAGGATTCCCCAAAGAGATTTGCAGTCGTGACTTAGAACAGCCTAGGTGAGTTTTTCTTGTTCCCAAACCTTTCACAGTTGAGCGAGTGCGACAGGTCCTATATTGTATCTGGCTTCTTATGAATGACACTAGATTTCTGGGAATGCCCCCCACTGCCAGAGGCGGTGCTGGTTCACCCGTCTCTCTGCTGGTTGGTACTCTGTTGGGTCACTATGCCACAAAGAGGTCATCCTACTGGGGATACCCCTTGCTGGTTCCAGCATTTGACTGCTATGAATGGTGCCCCTAGAAACATTCTTTACTTGTTTTTGTTTATTGGTTGGTTTCTTTTCTATTTCCTTTTGGGGGCGGTGGTGGTGAGGATTTGCTGGGTCAGGTGGTTTGATAGGTTCAGCATTAGCAGATCCTGCTGAACAGGCTTCTAAAGTGGGTGAACCACCGTCCATGCCAGTGTTCCTCCCCGGCCAGCAGTGGGGAGTTCTGTTTACTCCGTAGTCTGGTCCCACCCCTGATGCCGTCACCTGCTTTAAAACATTATAGCCCTTGTAGCATACACATGGAAATACTACGTTGTGATACAATTGGTGTTTCCTTGAAAATGAGTAAAGTTTGAACGTCTTTTCATTTTCTTTTGGCTCTTGATAGGTCTCCTTTTCGAAATGCCTTTTAGGTCTTGTTCGTTAATTGTGTGAGGAGGACAGTGCCTGACTTTTAAAAAATAATTTCTAGAATTTTTTAAAAAAGTATGGTTTAGATTGAGTGCTTGGGTAGAGATAGAGATCTTGAATATTTTCCCTTGACATGACTCACCTTTTCATTTGCCTAATAGTATTTTTTGATGACAAGAAAGATTTCATTTTAACGTAGGTCCATTTATTTTTTTTTTCATTTTTGTGTCTTGTTTGAAGAATATTTGCTCATCCCCAAACCATTGAGATTTTCTTCTACGTTTTCTTCTAGATGTGTTAGTGTTTTGTCTGTGATGTCTAGAATCAGAACTGACTGTGATTTGGTGTGAGGGAGGGATCGAGAGTCCGTGTTTCCGTTTGGGTGTCCCATGGATTCAGCAGCAAAAGAGGCCCACCCTTTTCCTACCCCATACTGCGTAGCTGTGTTCCCTTTCTCCTGAGTCACTCTCCACATGGATGTGGGTCTGTCTACACCATTCTCTGTCCCATTGTGCTTTTTGTCCTGCCAACAGCACGTTGTCATAGTTATTGTGCATTTATAATCAGGTTATTTTGATAGTGTAAATCTTAACCACTTTTATTTTTATTCCTCAAGATTGCCTCAGCCATTCTTGGTCCTATGCATTTCTCTATACAATTATGAAATTTTGGGGGCACCTGGGTGGCTCAGTCAGTTGAGCATCTGACTCTGGATTTCAGCTCCAGTCATGATCTCAGGGTCGTGGGATCGAGCCCCGCATGGGGCTCCACACTCAGTGGGGAGTCTGCTTGGGATTCTCTCTCTCCCTCTGCTCTGCCCTCCATGCTGTCTCTTACTCTCTCTCTCAAAATTACCATTTTAAAAAATTATGAAATTTTGAATTAATTCTCTCTCTTACACACACACAGAGTTGTGATTTTTTTAAAAAAAGATTTTATTTATTTATTTGACAGAGATCACAGGTAGGCAGAGATGCAGGCAGAGAGAGAGGAAGGGAAGCAGACTCCCTGCTGAGCAGAGAGCCCAATGCGGTGCTCAATCCCAGAACCCTGAGATCATGACCCGAGCCGGAGGCAGAGGCTTTAACCCACTGAGCCACCCCGGCGCCCCCAGGGTTATGATTTTGGTTGGGGTTGCATTGACCCTATGAATTAATTTGGTAAGAAATGAAATCCTTAAAACATTTAGTTTTTCAGTCTGTGGACCTGGTGTATCTCACATTGTATTTAAGTCACTTCCCTTTTCTCTCAGGACTGCTTTCTCTGTGGAGGCCTCACGCACATCTTTCACCAGATTTATTCTGGGGTATATTTTTTTGATGACTTTTAAATGATCTCATTATTTAAATATGATTTTCTAAATCTTTGGTTCTGGCATATAGAAATATAATTTATTTTTGAAAAGGAACCTTCTATGTAATAACCTTGCTAAATTAACTTATTCTAATTTTAGAGACTCTTTTGGATTTTCTAAAAACATTACTCTGGGGAAAAAAAAGAAAAGATAGCTTCATTTCTTCCAATTCCGTACTTAAACTTTTTGCTCCTGTCGTGCTGGCTAATACCTCTAGTGCACTTTTAGAGAAAGACATTTTAGTCTCGTCCTGGATCTCAGAGGGAAAACTTCCATCAGTAAGTATGAGTTTGCAGGAGATACTTTGTATCTATTCTTTACCAGATCAAGGAAGTTCCCTCCTATTTCTAATTTGCAAGCAGTCCTTAATTATGCATGGATGTGGACTTTTATCAAGGGCTATTCCTGTATTTATCGAAATGATCATATGACCTTTCCCCTGTATTTGGTTAATGTAATTCCACTGATTGAGGAACAAGTCCAGGGGGAAAGCAGTATGGTTGTTTCTGGAACAAGCCGGGCAGGTATGTGAGTTTTGTCTTCCCCCGTACCTCTGTGTCTGATTTACTGGCATGTGGGCAGCATCTGAGCAGGCCGGGGCATAGGAGAGGCTGGGCTGCCCCCTCCACTGCTAGCCACGCCCTCTTCCGG
The DNA here is from genome assembly GCF_002288905.1 of Enhydra lutris kenyoni. Taxonomy (NCBI): domain Eukaryota; kingdom Metazoa; phylum Chordata; class Mammalia; order Carnivora; family Mustelidae; genus Enhydra; species Enhydra lutris. Next base: position 3,421,073 of record NW_019154090.1, on the reverse strand, counting down.
TTCTGTCCATGATGTCCTGCTGGCCTCGTAAAAAGGATTCCTCTTCCTCCATTCTCTGCAAGGCTGCCATTATTTCCAACTCAAGGTGGCTCAGTGGCTGGGGGGTGGGGGTGGGGGTGGGGGGAGGCTCTGTCAATCCAGCTGATGCTCCAGCAGGCGCTTAGAAGATTCAGAGAAGACCCCTTCTCAGATGATTGCAAACCAAGCGACAGCCAAGCGGTGGAAACAGGGGGCTCGTCCCTGTTTCCCTTAGTGGGAAGATTCATTCATTCAGCAAAAATCTCTTGAATATCTGAGTACACCAGGCTCTGCTGGCTGTTGAGGGCCCCATGGGAGCCAAACCCAGAGGCCACGTGCCAGGGAGTTTATGCTTAGGACAAAGGAGTGCTTTCAATGCCAGGTTGAAGGTGTGTCCCTGCTTTAGGGCCCTTGTCCCACTCCCTCCCTGCGGGTGCCGGCCCTGACCCCTTCTCCAGCTTCTTGGCCCCACTCACTTCCCTCCTGGTCTCCTTCCGTGTTTCCAGACTCTGGGGTGTGCTGTGCCCCAAGTGGCTCAGGGATACTTCCTACTCTGCTCCCACCTTTATCCTTCCTCTGTGAGCCCTGCTCATTCTGAAAGGTCATTTCTTCAGTGAGGGATGGGCTGGCTGCGGTTTTAAATGTAGTAGATCAGTGGAGACTTGGAGATGTCATAAGGCCAACAGTTACCACTGGAAAGAGAGTTTGTCACAGTTCCCAAGAGAAGGGCACAGCCACGCCAATAACAGGGAAGCCCTGGGGTGGGTCAGGAGCCCCTGGGAGCGAGGGGGAGTTTTGGACAAGAGCCTTTACTGCGGTGTCCCAGAGAAGCAGGTTTGGGCCTCGCTAGGTTGGATGATTCCAGTGGGTTCTGGAGCATGGGAGCTGCTGCCCCTTGTCTGGGACACGGTCCTGGGGAGTTATGGCAAGTGGATGGTGTCCCAGAGCCCGAGACCCATAAGGAAGCACACTGGGGTGTGGCTCCAGGTTGCTTGGCTTGTATCTGCCAGCCACGCTTGTGGGCAAGTTGTTTACTGCTTGGCTAGTGTGGGGAGGGCCGTCCCTCCAGGGTCAGCAAAGCTCTCGGTGTCAGAGCACCGGAACGCAGAAATAAAGAGACAGTAGTGCGGCCCCTTGGGCTCACTGAGGGTCTTCAGGCCACAGGCTCAGAGCCCATTCTCCTCCCGCAGTTGAGTCGTGTGATTCTTTTCGTTTTAATGGTGCTTGTTCTCACCAAATTGTGGTGCTTCCTGGGGTCACAAGCTCTACTCGTTCTGCTCAGCTGTGGAGTCCCTGTGCCCCATGCAAGGCCGGGCACACGCTAGGTGCTCAATAAAGGTGCCCTTCTTACCTTCCTTTCTAAAGCATTCTGGAAGGACATTAGTAGGGGAAAAAACATGAAAAAAAGAAAAAACCCAAAAAACCAAACCAAAACCAAACCAACCAAATGCAGAAAATGCAGATTAAGACCAAACCCATCTTGCTTCTGCCATGGGTCCCCGCACCCAGCACGGGCTGCGCCGTCTGTATTGGTGGCGTAAATGAATGAAGGGAGGGGAACTGAAGTTTGCTTCCCTCACGGAGGAAGACAGAAACAGTCATCACAGCGCGATTATTTCAGAAGTGACTTTGTTCCTACGCTCATTCTGTTTCTGCCACCAACAGTACATAGAGACCGCTATTTTTTGTTTTCATGAAAAATTGAAGGAATCCTGGAGCGTTTATTCACCGCATCCTTTTCGGCAGGATTAACGACCCTAATAATGAAAATGGCCAGCTGACTATTTAAAATTTGTGTTGAGATCATTGTGGGTCTGCAGGCAGCGTCAGAAATAGTTCAGAGGGATGTGTGTGGCCTTTACCGGTTCCCCCCAGTGCCAGACTGGAGGGTAGCCGCCTGCCGGGGACACTGACATGGACGCAGTCCCTGAATTTATCACGCCGGTCAGCTTTGCATTCCCATTCAAGGACCTGTGGTGCATGCTTTGTCTCCTGTAATCGTCACAGCAGCCCTGCAAGCGACATGGTGTCGTTGCATGTGTCCTAGAGCCCGGGGCACTAGGGCGGGGAAGTCAGCCGCCTGGCCGTGCACGCACCATGTGGCAGAGCTGACTCACCCCAGGAGGCCTGGGCTGGTGGGAGCCATAGTGCATGGCTCTGTCTCTCGTTAGAGATCATTGAGGAACAAAGTAAAGGGGGTAACAAGAAGAATTTTGTTGGAAAGATGTTTTTGAGTATTCCTCCCAAATCGTGCCTTCTGTAAGTCTTCAATGCCTAAGGCAAACTGTCAAGGTTCAAGGCACCCGGGTGTCTGAGAGGAAGCTCTTTGAATACCTGCGTGCATCATTCCTGTTTAGTGTAGCGGGTGATGGAGTCATGTCCTCTGTGCGGTGGCCTCGTGTCCTGGAAGAGCTCTGCCTTTCGGGTTTGCAGATGTCCCGACGAGGTTTGGGACGAGGTCCCAGGTGGTAAGAAAACTGGGTTTGCCATGTCCTCCCATGTTCTTAGAAGCCAGGGGGCTGGGGCCACCTAGCAGGGAGGTCAAGAGCAAAGTTTTTCCCTTTTCTGTCTTCTTCCCAAGACTTTCTCCCTTGGGAAGATCTGAAACCGCTTCCCCAAGGCCTGCGAATGGGTACTTGAGTCCTTACAGGTGCACACCCTGCTGTCCGCACGCTCTTTCCTGCCCCGTGGGTGGCGTCCAAGCCCACCCAGTTGCTTTCCTGGTCCCCGCATGGCTCTGGATGACCCCAGGGCAAGGGGCTCCTCACTGCCCACCCCAGCGTTTCCTCGCAGGCCCGCAAGTGTGGGCACCATGCTTGGGCTGAGCTCCAGCAAGACCCTGCCCCAGGGTCCGTGGTGCCACCTGCCAGGGCCACGGGCACTCGTTCCTTGCGTGCCTGCACCTGAGGGCAGAGGAACAGGGCGATCGTTTACAGCAGCACGAAAGGCTCGTTCCTCAGACTTTGGTCGGGCCCCTATGGATGATGTAGGAGAAAACTCCCCGAACATTTCCAGTCCTACTCATGAGTCTGGTACTTCATTATAGAATGAGATCCAGCTTTGACTTGACTGGGTCGAACTGGACATGGAATTGCCGTTTCTGTGAGGCAGCGACAGCTGAGTAGTGGTGGTGGTGAACGGTCTGGTGTATGTAATACGGTAAGTCACACCGACCGTGGAGGAAGGTGCAGAGCCGCACTTGGCATGGCTCTGCGTTTTAACAAGGACGTCAGCATCCTTCCGCGGATTTCTGTCGTGGGCCGTAAGCAGCTGCTAGTGGGTGGGGCACCCCGGTTGGCCTGTGTGCAGCCTGTTCTCACCAGAAAGTCCTCCACGTCCCCAAGGAACAGGAATGTCATCACGAGGGCCCTTCCTTACCTAGAGAAGAGCCCATCAGATCTCATGAAAATTTAATGTGTCAAAAACTATAGTTACGTGAGGCTTCCCCACCCCCCAGTAAATTAGTGTGTAGCCCCCGGTGGCACAGGTGAATCTGTGAGTGATGGGGCCTCCCCGGGGACTGGGGGGCCGACAGGCAGCACGCGGGCTGAAATTCGCTTTCTCTTGTTTGTGGCTTATCCGTAAAGGGGATCCCCCTCCCCTTTATTTTCCTTTCTGACGTGATTTCAGTTGTGCCGGTTTCTGTTGGGTTTGAATTGGATTTTGCCCTTTGAGCCTGAGGGCTGCTGCGGGAATAGCCCGGTCACCTTCCCGCTCAGAAACGGTCTATTCTCGCAAGTGGCCCCCGCCAAGCCTCTGTTCTGGGGCAGCTGAAACAGGGCTAGTGAGTCGGGTTGGCTTGCTGAAGCATGGCTTTTAGTGGCTGGTTCCTTCCCGGTTTGGGGTTCTGTCATGGGCGTCACCGATGTGGTGAGGGCCCCTGAGGGATGAGCAGAGACCTGTGGCCTGACCACGGCGACAGGGCCAGCTCCGTGCTGCCAGCCAGTGGCTCCCGGCTCTGAGCTCTGGCTCTTTCAGGCGAATGAGACTGTGGGAAGCTCCTGGGAAGCAGACCCTGTGCTCACTTTTCCGTGTCCCTGTGGCCTCTGGCGCTTCACAGGGGGGCGCGTGACGAGCTCGGAGGAGAGGCATTCGGTGCTGGCTACTTCTCAGATGAGGAAGGGGCATCAGCTCCACAGTACCCTTGGAGGGCCCTGCGTCCAGGACCAAACAGCCTCTCCCAGGAGGCCAGCACATCTGGCCAGAAAGCTCCCCATTTCTTTGGGTGAGCCCCGCATACAGTGACCCCCAGTCCACATGGCAGCTCCCAGCCCACACAGCGACCCACATCCCACACAGTGACCCCAGCACGCACAGCGACCACATCCCACACAGCGACCCCAGTCCACATGGCAGCTCCCAGCCCACAGAGCGACCCACATCCTGCACAGTGACCCCAGCCCGCACAGTGACCCACATCCCGCACAGCGACCCCAGCCTGCATAGTGGCCCCATCCCGCACAGCAACCCACATCCCGCACAGCAACCCACATCCCGCACAGCGACCCCAGCCCGCACAGCGACCCACATCCCGCACAGCGACCCCAGCCCGCATAGTGGCCCCATCCCGCACAGCGACCCACATCCCGCACAGCGGCCCCAGCCCGCATAGTGGCCCTATCCCGCACAGCAACCCACATCCCACACAGCGGCCCCAGCCCGCACAGCGACCCCAGCCCGCACAGCGACCCACATCCCGCACAGTGACCCCATCCCGCACAGTGACCCAAGCCCGCACAGCGGCCCCAGCCCGCACAGCGACCCACATCCCGCACAGTGACCCACATCCCGCACAGCGACCCCAGCCCGCACAGCGACCCCATCCCGCACAGCGGCCCCAGCCCGCACAGCGACCCACATCCCGCACAGCGACCCCAGCCCGC
>NW_019154090.1:3227292-3416072 GCF_002288905.1 Enhydra lutris kenyoni | reverse complement strand
CCCAGCCCGCACAGCGACCCACATCCCGCACAGCGACCCCAGCCCGCACAGCGACCCCAGCCCGCACAGCAGCTTGCTGGCTCCTGCAGGCCCGTGCTGTGGACACTCACACATCAGTGAACATCACTGGCAGCCACGAGGAGGCCACAGGTGCATGTGGACAGGCAAGTTTGGCAGAGGCCACAACCTGTTACATCCCGTCTCTCTGTGGCCACGCCCTTGCTCCCTGGGGGCACAGCCGTGGAGTCTGCCGCAGCGTCTCTGTCAGGTCCCCAAGGACATGTGGCTGAAAATGAAAGACTTGATCAAAGTTTCATTCTTTCTTTTTTTTTTAATAAGCTAGATTCTCTTCTAGTTAGCTCTGAAACCTAGCCTTTTGGATTTCTTTTTTTTTTTTTTTAAGATTTTATTTATTTATTTGACAGACAGAGGTCACAAGCAGGCAGAGAGGCAGGCAGAGAGAGGGGGAAGCAGGCTCCCTGCCAGGCAGAGAGCCCGATGCGGGACTCGATCCCAGAACCCTGAGATCAGGACCTGAGCTGAAGGCAGAGGCTTAACCCACTGAGCCACCCAGGCATCCCCAAAGTGTCTTTTTTGGTGATTCCATTGAAAACTGTGCAGCTTTGCCCAGGATCCCCATGATGCCCATTCCACAGGTACTCCTCATTGAGCACCTGCTATGTGCCGGCGACCGCCGTACAGCAAGGCCCCCCAGGGGGCCTGGAAAGACCGCTGTGGAAGCAGGTGGGGGGTTCTAGGGGTTGTGAAGCCTTGCCACGTGCCAGACACCATGATGCGTCCCGGCCAGCGTGCGCTCGCCCCAGCCCTCACGGCCGCGCGTCCGGAGGGTGCCGGCGTCGTCCCCGCTGCACAGATGCCAGGGCCCAGCGGCCCCAAGAGGCCAAGTGACTTGTCCACGTTTGGGCAGGTCACGAGAGCTTGCACTGACAGGCGGGCTGTCTGGCCGTGAGTGGCGTCCAAGCTTGGCAGGTGCTGCCCTGCGTTGGGCAGGCCGGGCCTGTGGGGGCCGCTGTTTACCCCACAGCCCTTTCCCGGAGACTGACCTTGTGCAGGGGCCTGCCCTGATTGGGGTGGTCCCACCTGGCTCTGCACTCAACGGAGGCTTCCAGCAAGACCTCCGACGAAGCCAGCGGTGCTCTGTGAGACTCGATGGAAGGCAGCGGCGATAGACAGCTTGGGGGCCCAGAGCAGGGGTGGGGGGCGCAGAGCCCCGACTCTGCAAAGAGATTTATTGGGGGAGGACGTGAAACTTAAGCTGTGATCCAGAGTAGGAGTTGGCCAGCCAAAAATGCAGGGAAAAAGGGTTTTCTGAGAGAAGACATGTGTAGAGATCTTGAAGCAAAAGAAAAGAGATCTCGGAATCACAAAGTGACCAGTTTGGTTGGGTGAACAGTGATGAGACCAAGAGCAGGCAAAACCAGATCCCCTGGGGAGGACCCTGGGGGCCTCCTGGGCTCCCCTCCTGAGGGCAGCTGACTTTGAGCAGGGGGTGGCTGGCATCCAATAGAAATGTATTGAGCCCCTATTGCCCTTGGCGTATGATGCTGGACAGAGCCCTTGCCCTCTAGGGGCTTGTATTCCAGTGGAAAAACCAATAAGTAAATACACAACACGGCATCAGAGAGCACTGTGTGCCCCCACAGGGAAGTCTCAGAGTCAGCCGTGAGGGGAGTAGGAAAGCCACATGGAGAAGGTGGGTGGGGAGGGAGGGCACATTGGTGTAGTCGAGACTTGGAGATGAGGAGTCAGCAGTGTGGCAGTGTTGGGGTGGATGCATTCCAGGTGGAGGGGATAGCTGGTGCAAATGCCCTGAGGCAGCCACCAACTGGGTGCTCCAGAAATGCAGAGTATGGTCAGTGTGCCTGGAATAGAGGGAAGGACATGGAAAAGGGAAGCCAGAGGGACTTCAGGGAGCTTGGGTTCGATCCCAAAGCAGGGAGAAGCCAATAGAGAGTGTAGACAGGGTGTGGCAGGGCCCGATTTGTAATTTCGACCATCACTCTGCTCTTGTGCAGCCAATGGATTGTGGAACAGCAAGCATGGACATTGGGATGGGTGGAGGGAGTGAGCTCTTGCTACAGAAGCAGGTGAGTCGACCTGAGCGAGTCTGTGGTGGGGAGAGGAACTCAGGAGGATGTGGACAATGTTGGCACATGCTCACACTTGCTCTGATATGGAGCTCCTGACCAGGGGGCCGCGAGGACCACGGCCATGGGCAGCAGCCTCGGGTCCAGAGGTCCACTTGTCATGAGAGACACTACCCTCCAGGGAGGTCAGGAAAGAACCCCCATGGCTCTCAACTGGCTTGGAAATGGAGCTGGGAGAGGATGTGGTCTGGCCTCTACCGTCTACTGTTTTTCTGTTTTTGTAACAGGTTTATTGAGCTATAATCCATGTGCCGTGCCGTACAAGTCACCCACGTACAGTATACGATTTAGTGGTTTCATGTCCCCAGGCCTGTGCCACCATCACCACGATTTGTGTAAATGAAACCATGTATTACACGAGGTCTTCTGTGACTTAGTATGATTCCGAGGTCCATTTATGGGGAGCAGGTGTGCAGCCTCCACTCCTTTATATGGACCAGTAACGGTCCATTGTGGGGACAGCCCATATTTTATTTCTCTTTTCATCAGTTGGTGGAAGCTTGGATTGTCCTTTCCCACTCTCTGGCAATGGTGAGTAGCGCTCTTACGAGTACTCACGGGCGTTTTTGTGCAGACATGTACTTTCACTTCTTTGGGAGAAACACCGGGAGTGGAATTGTCAGAGGGTGATTTGGGGTAACTGGTCAGGAAACTGCCAGACCGTTCCCCACAGTGGCTGCCCCATCTTCCGTCCCGTCCACTGTGTGTTGAAGGCTTGGCCCTTCTCACGTCCTCCCTCACACTTGCGATCATCCCTGAACACCTCTGACAGGTCCCGTCGCACTTGCCCTGAGAGGTTCCCTGGCGATTTACAGACCAGGCACCTGGGAAGAGCACCCCAGCTCCCGGCTGTGTGAGAAGCTCCGCATCCAGTGCTCTCCACTGCCCAGGGTCCGGATGCCTTAGGGACAAGGTCCTTGCCTTCTCTCCTTCCCCATGTTCATTTCAACCCACCGGGAGCATCTCAGGCTCCCCTTCATTTACTTAATAGATGAGGAAGGAAATGATTTCTGAGGCCGAGACATGAGCGGTCCCCGTGGACTCCATTCCAACAGCACATGTCAACTTCCACGTGGGGATTCGCTCGTTAGGCTGGAAACTGTGACCCAAGACCTTTCAACACTTGGTGTTCATAAAGGGAGTTTGAGAGTAATGACTTTTTTAAAAGGCATTTGAGTGGGGAGGACTGGCATTGTTCTGGGGTCCACAGCGTATGCGGAGTTTGCAAAAGCAGCTGGACAAGGCGTGCATTTTGTCACGCTCTGGTCTGGGCTTGGGGTGGGTGAGCAGCAGAGATGTGTAAAAACCTCCTTCGCCAGGTGAGATGGGAAGCCCGCTGTTCACGTCCGGGGCCGTCGCCCGGTGCCGTGTGATCCTGGGCCAGTCACTTAGCCCTCCCAGGCTCTCCTTGTTGCTTTGACATGTGGCTCCTATGGACATGCAAGACCTATGGGCAGTGAAGATGTTTTGGAGAAAGGTGTGCCTGTGAGTCTCCAAGCTGCCTCTTTCCAGGTGGTTCACGCACTGTTTTTTCCCGATTGGAAAGTGCTTACCCAAACTCATTCCCATTTGAGCTTGAGTCTGATTCCTTCTAGCGACTCCCTGCTCAGGCCTAATGGAATGGGGCTGCCGCCCGATTTCCGGGGCGCTTGCTCAGGAGCACGCGTGTGCTCGCCAGCCAAAGCGGTGCCTCCGTGCGGCATCGTGAGAGCCCAGCCAGGACGCCCTGAAATCGGTGATCCTCTGCGCAATTTTAATTTAGGGTAATTGTGAAGTTTGCACGAGACTTTAGGCTTGTGTGGCCCTTTCAGATCTGCCTGAGCCACAGTCCAGATGTGTGTGGGGGTTACCGCTCGGCCTCCCGGCTGGCTTCCTCCGGGACCCCAGAGTCCTTGTTCAGCGAAGGGCTGGGTTGGCGAACGTGAAGGCAGAGGCTGGGCAGGGCAGTGACCAGCGTCAAGGACGTGGGGAGGCTGCTTGCCTCTGTGCAGACCTGCTGGGTCTAGAAGGATCGCGTGAGTTACTCTCTGGGACCCGGCTTTCCTCAGCACTGGGTCATGCCACGCTCGAGACACGGGTGAAGGGGCAAGGGCACGACTGTTGGACCTTTGTTCCTACCCAGAAACCACTGCTCTTCTGGGTCAGTTTTATTAGTCTGACCCTGCCTTATACGTGAGAGGGGGCACCACTAGGTCAGGACATCCTTTTTGTTTTAATAGAGGTAAAATGCCTCAATTTAACATTTAAAATACCTGAATTTAATATTCTCTAATTTTTTAAAAAGATTTATTTTAGAAAGAGAGAGAGAGAAGGAGCAGAAAGGGGAGAGGGAGAGCGAATCGCAAGCAGACCCCTTGCTGAGCGTGGAGCCTGATCCTGGGAGCCTGAGACCTTGACCTGAGATGAAACCAAGAGTCAGATGCTTAACTGACTGTGCCACCCCTAAATTTAACATTTTAACTATTATATCCCCTACTATTAATGTATGCATAGAAATATGACTCTTTATCTTGATTAACCATTGGCTTATGTCATTGGCTGCTCCCATATGGGGGCATAAATATTTACAATTGTTAGATCTTCTTGGTGGGTAGCCCCTTTCAGAATGCTGTAGTGTCCTGCTTTATCTCCGACGACAGTCTTTAGTTTAAAATCTAATTTATCTGATAGGAGAATCGCTACCCCAGCTTTCTTTGAGGCCCGTTGGCATGAAAGATGCTTCTCCTTCCTTTCACGTTCAGTCTGGATGTATCTTTAGGTTCCAAACGGGTCTCTTGTAGACAGCATATGGACGGGTCCTGTCGTTTTATCCAGTCTGCAAGCCTGTGCCATTTTATGGACGCATTTAGGCCATTCACGTTGAGAGGGATTATTGAAAGATACGTTTTTATGGACATCGTGTTACCTGTGAAGTCTTTGTTTCTATAGATTGTCTCTATAAATTTCTTTTCTGTGTCACTCTTGGGTTCTTCTTTCTTTTATAGAACCCCCCCCTTAATATTTCTTACAGTGCCGGCTTGGTAGTCACATACTCTTTTAAGCCTTGCTGGTCTTGGGAGCTCTTTATTTCTCCATCCATTTTGAATGTCAGTCTTGTTGGATAAAGTATTCTTGGCTGCGTGTTCTTCTTATTTAGTGCCCGGAATATGTGTTGCCAGCCCTTTCTGGCTTGCCAGCTTTCTGTGGACAGGTGTCACCTTATCCTGAAGGACCTTCCTCTGTACTTAAGGAATCTCTTCCCCCAGCTGCCCTCAGAAGCTCTTGTCTAAAATTATGATTTGTCAGTTTCACAATCAAGTGCCTTGAGGTCTTTCTAGATGCGTTGACCTTGGGGCTGTTCTTTCTGCCTCTAGGACATGAACGTTGGTTCCATTCCCCAAACTGGAAAAAATTTCATCCAGAGTTTGTTCAACTATATCTTCTAGTCTTCTTTCTCTACCCTCTCAGGGATCCCAATAATTCTGAGTTGGAATGTTTCATGGTGTCATTCATTTCCCTAATTCTGTTTTCATGGCTTCTAAGCTGTTTGTTCCATGCTTTCTCCTGAACCCTTTTCTCTCTCAGTTTGTCCTCCAGATCACGAATTCTGTCTTCTGCCTCTGTTTCCCTAGCTGTTAGACTATTATAAAGGGCACAGTTCTGTGGCCTTCAGTACCTTCGCAGGATTGTGCAACCTCTAATTTCAGAACTTTCTCATCACCTAAACAGAAACCCGACCCATCAGCCATCACCCCGTGTCCCTCCCCTCAGCCCAGCCAGCGCTGGTGACCACCGATCCACGTTTACCTATTCTGGCCATTTCATACCCAGGCACGTCTTTTGGGACTGCGCCTCTCACTGGGCATGTCCTTCTGGGTGTTCATCCAAGTCGTGGCGCGTCAGTGCAGCCACGTGGGAGACAGGCTGGCCTCTGCTCAAATAGGACTAAGACCCAGCGGTCGCTCTTCCATGTGTGCATCCAGAAGAACTGGAAATAGGTCTTCCAGCGAAAACGTGTCTGCGAATGTCCACAGCGGCGCCGTGATGCATGGAGACACAAAACGTGGTGCGTGTATCCAAGCAAGAGTCTCTTCTTCCACATTGACTAGCTCGCTTGCCTCCCACTGGGTCTTCAGGACTCGTGCCAGGTGTCCTCAGGTGTCCTCAAGTTGGCTGGAAACTTACCCGAGGCCAAGACCGACCTCGCCTTCCCCACAGAGCACCTCCACCGTGGAGGCCCTTCTGTTCCCTCCTTCCCTGCTCCTTTCCAGAACTCTCGAGATCCTGCTGTGGGCGGGGCCGGCTGTGGGTGGGGCCTGTCATGGGTGGGACCGGAGGTGGGCGGGGCCTCTCCTGCAGGGACAGTCCTAGGGAGAGTTCCCCGAGGAGCTCTGCCCGACCGGGTTGTGCTGTAGCTCCAGGGGTCTCCGTGTGGAGGAAAGTCTGGCACCCAAAGCTGAGAGACCAGGAGGAGGTGGCTGGCAGAGGTGGGAAGCAGAGGGTCCCTCCAGGGGTCACCAAGTACAGGGCTCCAGAGATGGAAAGGGCCCCCGGGGGCTGAAGCTCAAAGTGGGAATTTATTCTAAGGCCAGTGGAGGCCCCTGGAGCTGGGTGAGGTGGGGTCAGATGTTGCAGGGATCTGGGAGCCATGAGGGGGCCCGGGACCGGGGCCGATGAGCAGCAGAGGATGTGGTACCAGCGTCGTAATGTCTGGTGCCCGTTCTGCCTTTGCCACCACCCTCCACCCCCCGACCCTGGGCCTGGGAGCACAGGGTTAGGTGTTGGGCCCAGAGTCAATGGTCAGCCACGTTGTCTCAAGTGTGAGTTAATGAGTTAATCAGTCCGGTCTCCCACTCTTATGTGGGAGTGGGCAGAGCTGGCCACCTCACCGGAGCGGCTCCTGGGTGCCCCGCGAAGACAGAGAGCAGTGGCTGGGGCTGAGGTTAGCCGTGCTTCCCTCCGCTGGGGCTGGCCTGTCCTGGGGGGCACCAGGGGGCTGGCTCCCAGCCGCAGCCAGAGACTCTGAGCACGCTCCAAGGAGACAGGTGTCACCGGCCGTGGTGTGTTCCTGGAAAACCTGAGCTGTGCAGACTTGCCACCTGGCTGGGCTGGGGCCACCTTTCTTGTCGCTTCTGTGACAGCCACCAGGGGTATCCAGGCTAGGACGGGGGCCTGTGGCGAAGTTGGGAGCCACAGTGACAACAAAACCGGGACACTGCATGTTCTCAGGCATAGCGGCTTCTGCTCTCAGGGGCAGCCACAAGTCAACCATGGAGGCACCAGGGGGGGCAGCGCCAGGCTAAAACATAGTGTGGCTGCAGGGTCAGCAAACGGGGGAGGGAGCCCAGCTCGGCAAATCCTGAAAAACGTGTCTTGTTCTGTAGGATTTTATACCTCAGAGGTGCCTGCGCTCCTTCCCCACGGCTAGAGACTGTGAACTCGAGCACAAGCACAGAGGAGTCGGCTTCTCCTTTCCTTTTGCTTCTTAAATACTTGCCGAAGCTTTGCTGGGCCCCTCTGGGCTCTGTTTTTGGGCCTGGGGAGGCAGTTACGTGGGACATCCTGGGTCCCTGCTCTCCTGGTCAGATAGCAAAGAGGACATTCCACTCATGAACAGGCAGATCGATACTGGAGCCTGTGGTGCAAAATGTAACAGGAAGCCTAACGGGTGGGTATGGAGAATGGGACCATGAGGAGTGAGTAGGAGTTCATCAGGGACAAGAGCTGCTTCCAGAGGGATTGGCATGGGGGCAGCCTTATGACAGGAGAGCTTGAGCAGGGCGAAGCAGAGGAGAGGCGGCAATCAGTGGGGTGAGGTAGGGGCGTGGTGTGAGGTAAGCTTGAAGCAGACTCCAGAATCTGGGGTCACTGTTGCGGTCTTGTGTGTCATCCTAAAGGCCACTATGACGTTAAGCAGGGAAGTGACGCAGACCCTGTCTGCCTGGGGGGCCAGGCTTAGCAGATAGACGCTGGAAAACCCATCGGAGGCCGCAGAGTTGGAGGCGGGAAATGACTCTGGCCTGGACCCCAGGGGTCAGGAGTGCGAGCGGAGGTAAAGGATCCCGAGCACAAACCACTCCCACTCACCCTCTTCCTTCTAAAAACGCCCAGGGGGCACCTTTTCCCTGAAGACATTTCCAAAGGGACCACCTATGGCGGGAGCTGGCAAACAGTGGGTAAACAGAGCAAATCTGTCTTCCACTGGTTCTTATAAATAAAGTTTCATTAAAATATATCCAGGCCTATTAACTTGGGCACCGTCTGCCGCTGCTTACATCGGAGGCTGGGCAGTCACAACACAGAGTGTGCGGCCCACGGCACCAGAGAGAGATGCGAGATACATATGAGAACTTTTGCCCATCCCTGACCTCAGCAAAATGAATGCGGGACACATTTTCAAAATACGGATCTATTGGCTCAGAATCTTCCTAACATTTAAACATGTTTAATTTCCTCAGAAAAATGCTAAGACATGCATATTTTTAAAAAACTAACATTTGCCCTTAAGCTTGGACTGGCGTATAAGACTCTCCTCTTACACTTTGGTTTGGAAAGTCCGGGCTGGGAACTTGGGCTTTGAAGATGCTGGGCGGTAGCATTTGTCTAGACTCACATCGCGATGCCGGTGTCTCCTGGTGCGTTGTTTGACGGCTTATCCTCTCTCCGGAACACTCGTTGTTCTCTCCTCTGTCGGAGAGGCTCTTCAGGGGCTGCCTCTAAAAGCAGCTTCTAGTCTTTGCAAAGTCCGTGGGCTTCTTGCTAAATAATTTCTGTAAGCATTTGCTGATGTGCAAATACAGACTTTCCTGCTGAGCCCAACACCCGCAAACGCCAGAGCTGGTGACGACAAAGGTGCCTTTCCCATCCGCCCCTTCTCCCTCCCTGATCCTATCCTCCTCGCGCTTTTATTCCTGGTTCCAAACTCCACACAGCCTTTCCAGACCTGCTTGATTTACAGATTTGAGCTGATTTTCACTTGGAGAACCGGCCATATGTCTGGCAGACACCAGCGACCATTGGCAGAATTATGGGGTTGATGCTAAGCAGATGGGCCTTCTCCTCAGATGGGCTGGTTTTTCCACAATGTATGCGAGGAAGAAAGAAACTGCTTGAATGATGCCTTGGTTTCTCCACGAGTGTCAGGATGTTGACGGTTCTTTGTCTGGTCTTTATGTTTGCACCGTTGCCGTGTAGGGGCCTCGGGCAGCTAGAGGACACTCGGAGACACGGGGAGCTTCGAGGCCCAACTTCTAGGAAGGTCTTAGAGGATCCCCTTTGTCTTTGGAATACAGATATCGGGGACAAGAGGTTTATATTCCAAAAATAAATTTGCCGTGTACACTTCTTAGCGGGAGTACGTTTAAACTGCTTCCTCTGCCATCTACTGCTCCAAATCCATTCTCGCTCCAGCCCGTGTGTGGTTATGGCTGTCTGGGCAGCAAGGCGTAAACAGACCCGATCCATCTGTGTAGGAAAAGCTGGCTAAGCAGCTGAATAGAGTTGCTGACTGCAGGACTTCTCAGAGCATTTGTTTGCTGTGATAGTATGCGGTGGTCCTTCAGGGAGGGCTTTCAGCATGCATGGTGTTTTCCCACCTGCCTTCAACCACAGAGCCCCTCCCGTGCCAGGGTTCCATGGAACGTGCATTGGGAAACACTTGTGTCACGCCCCACAGGTGAGCTCTATGTCGGAAAGCCTAGGCTCCAGTGCCAGTCCCACTACTTACCAGCTGTGTGACTTTCTTACTTGGGTCCCACCCCAGCCTCCTCTTCTTAAATGTCAAATGGAGCTGGAAATTCAGTCCCTGTCCTCTGGGGTTGTTTGCTTGGAACAGACATGCTGAAGAATTTGGCGGCTCCCCTTGGGCATTCAAAACCACGTTCTACAATTAAGCATCCACTCGATTCACGATATTCTGGGGCCGCCGTTCTCCCTGAAGCTCAGCCAGGCTCTTGTGTTTCTTAGCCCTCGACTGACGAGCAGAACACAGCAAGGAGACGCCATCTGTCTACGGTGGCAGCCGGGAGACGGGGTGCGGCAGCATGAAGCCTGGACGTTGCTTAGGAATTTAATTATCCCCCGCTGTCAAGGGGTGCAGAGGTGACTCTGGTCGCTGTTGAGAACCAGTAACCTGCATTCTGATCCCACGTCTGTTTTCCGGCGGCAGGAGCAGCCGTCTCACTCAGGCATGCGTTCACTCTCTCCTTCATGTACTCCACACGCCAAGAGCTATGCTGGACGCCCGGAGAGGGGTGGAGCCCTGCCATGGGGGCCCCGTGGCCTCTGCACCGGGGAAGCTGTGCTTTTCCACCCAGGGGCTGTGATGGGCTGCAGGTTCTGAGGGGCAGGCTGGAAGAGCAGTGGAGAAAGCCTGCAGAAGTTCTGGAAAGACGGCCATCGGCCCTTACAGGTCCCCCCCCTTTTGAATACACTCACCCTTCTTCCTGCCCCTACCGGCCCCCTGCTGACCCAAGTGGCCAGTCCCCACGTCCACCCCAGCCGTGAGGCCGCGGAGTGCCTCCCTCCTTCCTGGACGGTGTTCGGATGTGCTCCTGCTTCTGCCTGTACTGGTCAGTAACCCCCACATGTCCTGCCCTTCAGCTGTCACTCGAGCAATTTCCAGGAGGAGTGAAGGTCAAACCAGCCATACTTTCACATCTGGGAGACTTAAAGTCCATTTCAAAAATTTGGTTTAGGAGGTTCAGACCCATCCGGGTGATGGGTCACTTAAAACACCCAGCTCCTCTTTGTAGACAGATGTCAAACCACAGCTTTTGCAGGCTGGACACAAGCCGGTGGCCTTTGATGCTAAATGCCATGACCTTTGTGCTGCTCTGATGATGGTCTCAGCTCCAGGCCTACTTTCATCCCACAGCCCGTACCCCTAATGGGGAGGGGACATCATCCTCCAGTCCGTGTGGTCTGACGCAGGGCATAGGATGCGGGTTTCGCCAGTGGGTGTCCTGACTTCCGAGCGTACTCTCACCTTCGCTGCGTAACCTCCACCTTCGCTGCGTAACCTGGGGAAATGATTTCCCATCTCTTTGTCTCCATTTGTGTCCCTGTGATGGGGGCAATGGAAATAGTGACCTGCTTTCTAGGGGCTTGACAGGAATGGAATGAGCTCATTCATGGTAGGGGCTCGGGACAGGGCTTGTCACACAACACAGCAAGTGTCCCAGAGGTGTTGCCGTAGCCCGTCTCTGTTTTCCGGATTCTTCACTGTGTGTTCACGTCCCGTGTTGATGGCTCTCCCGGCTTGGGTGACGACTCTGTCTCAACAACATCTCTGGGTCCCTCCGTCCTTTCTGTGCCGGCCCGCCCCCCTTCCCCTGCCTGTCCCTTCTCCGAGGGGCCCCCGCCTGCAGCCTGGGTCCCTGCCTCCAGCCATCCACACCGCACTTTTGAGGTCTTTCCACTGCTCGTCCTCAGCGACTCCCACACTTCTTGGCCTGGCGCCAGCCTCCCCTCTCACTACCATTCCAGGAACCCTGAGCTCCAGCTGAGGGCTCCCAGATTCAAGTACACAGACCCACGCTGGGCAGAGAGGAACATCAAGGATGAGACAGAATTGTTACCTTTTCTCTTATCAGTATATTCCCAACTAGAAGATGCCTTTCTTACTTGGAGATCATGTTCTTCCTGTTATGTGCGGCCGGTGGTGCTGGTGGCAGTCTCGTGTGGGTGTACTTGCGCGTGTCCGTGTGTGTGTGTGTGTGTGCGTGCGCGCACATGTGTGTCCATGAGCACACGTGTGTCCACATGTGTGTGTCCACACGTATGTGTCCGCACGTATGTGTGTCCGCACATGCGTGTGTGGTCCATGTGCATGTGTGTCTGCACGTATGTGCCTGCGCGCGTGCGTGTGTGTGTTGGTCGTTAACTGGCACTGTAGAAAGTTGGCATCTCCATGTGGACCTTGATTTTCTGTGTACGGATTTTACTGGGCTTCTTTGGAACCTCAGGACTGGGGACATCAGAGCGTGCTTCCCGGTCTTAATTCCCACTGCCCAGATACCACGTCCTGTCGCACGTCGATGGATTTACAAATCCTTGTCAAACTCTGAGGCCCAAATCAAGTATTACCTGGGCCCCCAGTGGCCTCTGAGTTCTCACTGCCCCCACCTCGGCCCCCAGGCAGGAAGAATTATGTCCTCTGCACCTATCATCCCCCGACTTGTTCTTCCTGCTAATTCCAGGCATCTTGGTTTTCTCTGTGGTCGGCGGTGGGGGGAGGGGAGCCCAGCACCACTTCATTTTGCCTCACACCTGGCAGGTGCTTGCCTCACAGAAGGCGGTTGCTGAGTATCGAGAGATGGAGTCTTTGGGGCCAGGAAGGCTCACGGAGGACAGAGGCCCCGCTGTGGTGGTCGGCATGCCAAGTTCTGACATGAGTCGGTCCGTAATCTGAAGTTCCCTCGTTGTTTCCTTCTTCGTGTCTTCCTCCCGCTCCGTGAGCGAGTCAGCTTCCCGCAGAGCGGCCCCGGCCCCGGCAGGCTCAGCCCACAGCGGACGGACGAGCCTGCGGATGAGTGAGGCAGCGACCAAGGTGGCGTCTGGATCGCTGGACGCGGAGGGCGCTGCCTCCCTGACGAGGCCGGCCACGGGGTGGGCCGCCCGGGCATCGGGGGGGGGGGGGGGGGCTTGCCTCCCGCCATGTTTTGGGGAAGGGGGAAGGGCAGGAAGAGAGACAGGAGGTCAGTGGATAGAAGATGAGGAAGCAGGAGCTCACTCAGGAGGGGACGTTGGAGTCAGACGGACGGGGACCGGGTCCAGGCTCCCGCCACGGTGGTTCCACCTCCCAGAGCTCGCGGGGAGCAAGATGGCCACAGCTCCTGTTCGTTCCGGTGGGAAAGACAGACGGCCGCAATCAACGGACGCCCCAGGACGACATCCAAGAGCCATCAGAGCAAGCATGGAGGGGATGGCATGAGGAGAGGCACTGACCCCGGGCCAGGCAGGACAGTTAGCCGGAAGCCCAGTGAGCTCAGTCACGGGGGCATCGACGTCCTTCCCTGCCTTGTTCTAGAACAGCGCCGGGCCACACGTCTGTGGGATCCACTGGTGGGGGGAGGTGGGCAGGGCCAGGCACCAGGGACCAGGAGAGGGCTGGCGCTGTCCGGGGTGCGGGCTGGGGCCTGCCCCCTTAGCTCCAGCCGTCTCGTGTCAGCGGGGCGGGCCCCAGCCCCATCCCTCCTTCGGGAGCCCCGGGAGGCCCCTGCCCGCTCCGTGGCGGCCTGTTTTACTTCCGCATGCGGCGGTGGGGAAACAGTTTCCGTTAATTAACTGCTAATGCTTCCTGGCGCAGCACCGTGTTACTCGGAGGCTGGAGGGATCTGCTAACGCGTCTGCACCTCCGGGAGCCTCCCGGCGCGGGGAACGGCTTCCTCCCGAGCCCCAGGGAGATGGAGTCTGAATTCACGGGTGGGGGACGGGGTCGGCGCGCACGTCCACCCAGCCCGGCCTGCCCTCTGCAGACACACATGCGGGAGCACGCCCGCCCGCCACATTGGCCCCAGACACGCCACTAGCCACATTGGCCCCAGCCACGCCTGTGTGCCCTCGAGTGTGTGGGGGCTACTCTGTGCCCAGGAGGGCGCACACCCGCCTCTGCTCCCACGGACCCCCACGCACACAGTCAGTGACTCACTGATGCCCTCTCTGCCCTCGAGGTGCTGGTAAGGAATTCCTTCGCTGGATGCTACAGTGTCTCTTCTGAAATTTCTGTCCTTGGGCCAGTCCCTGGGCCTGAGCCCCGCTGGGGGAGGTGGCAGGGAGAGGACATCCCTCCGGGGTGCGGGGGAGGGGTGCTGGAGCCTGTTGCCACCTGGGGTTCGCTCCCTGGTGACGGCAGGGCCCCCGAGGAGTTGCTCAGATGAAGGTGTCTGTCCTGGCCCAGCATGTGGGATACTTGGTAAATGGAGATGAAGAGACCTCAGGGGCTCCTTCCGAATTTTGGGTCAGGTTCAAGCCCCTGAGTAGGGCCCCTTCTGTGCTCCGCTGTGTGTGAGGACCAAGTACGCGTTCCAGCCGCCAGGGACAGAGGTGTGGTGGGGAGAGCAGGGAGTCAAGCGGGCCACGTGGCCGAGCCCCAGGCAAGGACATGGGAGGGGCGGCACCCTCAGTTCCCCAGCAAGGCCGTGGGAGGCGCGAGGGTGCAGGGAGGAGATGGGGTCAGCATGTCCACTCCCATCTGTGAGAGACAGAGCCCGGATGTGAGCCCAGACTCCTGGTGGTGGCCCCTGTGTTCCGCATGACTGCACCATACTGGTTTCCGTAGCACGCCAGAAACATTACTGCAAGGCGATGACGATGATAAAGTCACGGGGCAGAGGGTGGCAGAGGTGAGTGGGTGGGGGCGGGATGAAGACGTGGGGAGCTGTCTTGGCTTGGTGATCGAGCTGCTGTTTGTGCTACAGGAGAAGGGAAAGGGCAGGGAACGTGCAGAAAAGTGGTGTGACTAGAATTCTGTTTTTAAAGGGGTGGGGGCACTGTGGGAGGGGGCTGGCTAGAACACCCATGGGGGCATCTGGGGGGAGCTGCTGGTGGCCTGGACCGGAGTCCTGGTGATGTGGGTAGCCAATGGGGTGGGATTTGGGGTCTGATTTGTGGTTTACTCTGTGTGCTGCTCCTTTTTGCTTTGGCTGCTAGGAAGCTCAGAGCCCCAAGTGTGCCTTTCTCCTGTGCCCTCGTGGCATCTCTAAGCCCTGGGTGCTATGGTCCTGCCCAGAACCCCCTTCCTTTGGATTTCTGCAGATGCTCATCTTGTGGGCCCTCTGTTTCTGGTACCTGCCCCCCGTCTTTTGTGAGCTATAAACCAAGTGATGACAACAGTGCACTGTCCCCAGGCGCCTCTCTGGGGATCTTCATCTTCTTCCTCCAACCAGCCTGGAGGCTTGGGGGGACCTGGCCTGTTCTCTCCCCCTTGTGCCAAAATGCCTGCAGGACAGCAGCCTTCCGGGCCATGTGGCTCTGGCCGCTTCTGTGGGTGGAAAGGAAAGGAGAGAATAATAACGCGGAATGAACTGCCTCTGGGAATGGTTTGCTTCCTGCGCCTGGAGGCCTGGAGCGCAGAGCTGGGGAGACGGTGGTGGGAGGAGTCTGTGACCCATGCCCTGGGGCTCCTCTCACTTGCTCCCTCCCTCCCTCACCCATGCTTCCTGCGCCCCGTGGGGTGCTGGGAACACACACGAAAACGAGCTCAACTGAGCTGCTTTCTCCCACAAGTCGCCCCTAGGCTTGTTCTTCCACACGGGGTTGCTTTGTCAGCCACCGTGGACACGGTCTCCGCTGTACAGTTAACAGTAATGGCTAGAGAGAGTGGCCACATACCCTGGTGGGCTGGGACGATCCTGGTTTGTGCCTTTTGTGGGTGTCTTCCCCATTTGTGTCCTGCTCTGGGCACAAATTTATAGTCACCCTAGAAGCAGATTAGAGATACAAGGGGGGGGATGTCTCTGGAATCACACTGCTCAAGGTCATGCCGACCTCCAGCATTTCCTCGCTCTGTGAGTCCGCAGGATGGCCCACGGCTCTGAGCCTCAGTGTGCTCATCTGTGCAATGGATGAGTCTGTATCTTACAGATTTACTGTAATTTACAGATTTACTGTGAGGGGAAGTCAGGTTGTCCCTGACCCAGAACAAGCCGGGACTGACTTTCACCCCATCATCATTCTCGAGTTCCTTGTATAATATAAACCACCAGGAAAACTTCTACCAGGAGACCCCCCCACGCCAGCATGGTACGGTAACCAGTGTGTCTACAGAGCCTTAGAACGTAGACAATGTTATTATTCAGGGTTTGTAACATACTCTCAGTGAACTTTGTGTTGAATGTGTTTACCTGAGTTTCCGGTCTCTGTGGTCACCCTGAGTCTTCCTTTCAACACAAGGCATCTGGGATGTTCAGTATCTTTATTTTACAGACATGGAAACTGAGGCCAAAGTTGCGGGTGCCTTACCATGAGCCTTGGGCTACTGATAGGTGTCAGACCTTGGGGATCATCTGACTGCCGCTCCCCGGGGTCGCGTGTCCCTGGGGCCCCTGTCACGTGAGGCACAGGGCTAGCTCTGACGGCGACCAGCCCGTCACAGGGCCTGGCCCCTCTGGGGGCCTCCTTCTGCTGACAACCCTCCTGAGACCCCTCATTGCAGCCCTGCTCTGCCGGGAGCTTCCGGTCCCTCTGGGGCTTCTTGGCTCCATGTAAGCCCCCGCCCCGTCTGTGAGGAGCAGCATGTGTGCTGGGCAACGTGTGTGTGCACGTGTGTGTGTGCGCGCGTCGGCACAGAGTGTCCTGGCCAGGGTCGGGCACGTGTGCCAGCGGCCACACTGGGGAGCACTGACGGGTGTGTGAACGTGAGCCCAAGGGACACGGAAAGGTTGAAACTTAGGGCACTTGGAGCCTCGTCACTGCTGGAAGAAAGGCCCCTTCCCTGCGCCAGGAGGTTTGGGGCAACTGAAACTTCTTGCTCCGTCCTCGCGGGCACTGGCCTGAGCTCGGCCTTAGCCACACCCGGTGGACGGGGTCCGTTGGGTCGTGGGGGCGGCGCAGGTTGCCCTCACGCTGCTCTGATGTCTCCATCTTGTCCGCTGCACTGTTCCCCATTCTAACGAATCTTCTTTCTTCGAACGTGAACACATCATAAACTCCCGAAGGGCCAGTCGTGAAGCTCATGTCTTCCTCTCTCCCAGGCCCCCAGTAGCGCATGTCCCCCGTGGCCTGAGGGCCCTGCAGACGTGTTCCGCGCAGCCGTGTTCTCTGCACGACCCCCTCACGCATGTTGCTGGCGTGTGCTGTGTGATGCTGCGTGTGATTTTCTTGACTTAGCAATCGATCGTGGCCTGGTTGCCTCTCTGCTCTCTTTCCTTCCATGTCCATACATGGGTCACAGATGGGAGGGATGATCAGTGACTTAGCCAGTGCCTGTTGATAATACCAGTCTCGGCACCACGAGTGTCCTTGGATGTCCATGTCTACCTGTCCCACAGAGTGCGAAAACAGCATAGTTTTCTGAACAAGGATCCAAAGGAGAGCTACTTTCCTTGGCCTGTTCTTGGACCGACTCCTTCCATGGCTCTCCAGTGAGGACCATGGCCAGGCCTAAGCTGAGGGTCAAGGCAGAGAGCTGACAGCTGAGCTGGAGGGCAGGCACCCAGGAACCATTGCGACTCCTCGATGCTGGCACAAGTAGCTTCAGGAGCAGAAGGCAAAGCTCTGCACCTTGTCTGGGGCAGGAGAAGGTGCAGCCTTGTAGAGAAAGTCAGATTTAGCACAGTGGCTGAAGTTGACAGGGCAAAGAAGCCAAGAAGAGCAGCACGGGTGAAGGGCATAGCGTGAGCAAAGGTCCTGGGGTGGGAGAGATTTCATGGGGAATTTGAGAAGTCTTCAAATTGCTGTGGCCAAGTGCAAACTTGGGGGAGGGCTTCTGGCAGGCCACAGAAGGGTTCCGGGGGGAGGGTTTCCCTAGAAGGGGGCACAGGAATTCAGGCGCTGGTATGTGCCTCCTGTGGGTCCTCACCCATGGCAATGAGCCCCAGGCTTTGGAGAGTCACTGGTGGCTCCTTGGGTGAGGGGAGTCACCTCAGCAACCCCCCCCCCATGGAGCCATGTAGGGCTGGTAATCACTTGAGCCCCTCCTTGGTGTTCCCTCCAGATGAGATGGACCAGGCCCCCCCAGCACGCTCCGAGTATCTGGTCTCAGGGATCCGAACCCCCCCGGTGAGGAGGAACAGCAGACTGGCCACCCTGGGCAGGATCTTCAAGCCCTGGAAATGGAGGAAGAAGAAAAACGAAAAGCTGAAGCAGACGACGTCTGGTGAGTGTGGGGGACAGGGAGTGGGACCCCAGTTGCTGTGTTTCTCTGTGCTGACGTTGCCTACCAAGCCCCCACGGGAGGGCGGGCTGAGCTCCATGGGCCCCAATGGCAGGAGCTACTCAGCCTTGCCGGGTCACCTCCTGACTGGGGCTGGTCAGCACCGGGCACACCTGTAACCCCTTCACCGCCCAGACTCACGGGGCACACAAGTCACTGGCAGTCCCGCAGTCCCTGCAGGCCGGGGCCGGGAGGCTGGCTTGGGACAAGTGTCCTTGCTGACCACGCTCTGACAACACTGGGGCCTGCCCTCCCTAGGAGGCCTCTGGGTGACTGGAGGGTCGAGGCCCTCATCCGGGCTCTTACTGGAAGCCAGAGCCAGCTGCTCCGGGCTCCTAAGCTCTTCCTGCAGAGAGAGGCTGGCTATCGGGCCCTCCCACCCCAGCGCTCTCCCTGCAAAGGGCCCAGAACCTTCCTTCCCTCACTCACCGCAGGCGGCATCCTCACAGTCCTGGCTCTGTGGGAAGTTGGGCTGCGCCGGGTTGTACCGTTGCCCCTGCCCCCCAGCGTCCACAGCAGGAGCCGGACCACGGAGCACAGGTGTGGGGACAATGACACAGCTGACGGTGGCAAAGTGACCAAGTAAACACAGAGGACCAGCCCGCAGGCCAGTGCCCTTCCCGGGACCCCACCCACCTCAGGGAGGGGCCCCAGGCTCCAAGGGAGAAGCCCGGCCCAGGGTCCAGGAACCAGCTGGCCACAGGCTGGGGTGACCCCTGGCAGCCTGGCTCAGGTCTGATTCCTGGATAACGGGGTGTCCTTGGTGAAGGGGAGGGAGGTCAGTGCCCTGAGGAGCAAACGCCAGGGGGGACGGCATCTCAGCTCCTGCCAGGCCTCACTGCGGAGCACGTGCTTGTTAGCTATGGCTGAAAACCATTAACAAGGGAGCTGTGCATGTGGGATTAGTTGAGGCCTTGGGGACCAGCCTGGGAAGGGCTGGTCTCCAGCTGCTGTCTCTAGCGGTCCCCGGGGCCCCGGTCTCCTTCCCATCCTTGGAGCCTGCAGATTCCAGAGCTCCTAGTGGAGCCCTGCAGATTCCAGAGCTCTTAGGACGCGGAGACAGAGCCGATGGGGGTGGGGGGAGCAGCAGGCCCTCCGCTCACACTTGTTACACAGTTTACAAATTATTTCTTAACTCCCCAAGAGGCTGATTGAGCAGTCCTCCTTGTCGAGACTGAAGGCAGAGCAGGGTTCCTGCAGGAGCGCTGACTGCCTGCTGTGTGCCAGGCACCAAGTAGATGGGGAACCTGAGCATTCAGCGCTTTCTGCCCAGTGGGAAGGGGGGCAACAGGCCAGTGGGCATGTGCTCCAGCCCTGGAGAGGTTACCGGTCCCCAGTGGGGCCACGGAGGACCTGAGCAGGTGCTGGGGGGGAGGTGTGGTGGGCTGGGCCTCGTTTTGGGCTGGATGATCTGAGCAGTCTCAGGTGAGGAGGCACCGTTGAGCCGAGGCATGATTGGCTCCTTGAGAAAAGCAGGGAACAGCATTGTAGCAGAGGGAATAGCTCACGCAAAGGTACTGAGCTGGGGAAGGCACAGGGGACCAGAGCACGGTGACCTCTGTGACCTTGGGAGCCCCTGATGTGCTCTGGGCTGTAGAATTGGAGGGTTGAGCTGCACAGTCTGTGGGCTCCACACCCTGAGTCCCGTGCTACGGGGGAGTGACGGGCCGTGGGACCCCTGCAGGTGGGCTGAGGTCTGCAGGTAAACACCTGTGGGGTCCCCACCTGGGGGCCTGCAGCCGGCATTTGGAAAACTGGGGATCAGGGCTGCCTTTCGTTTATTCTAAATCATTCTTCCCCATGAGCGTGGGGTTTATTCCCATGTATTCAGTATATTACTGACCTCACAGGCGGTGCTGGCTAGCATGACGTACATCTAAAGGTGATTTAAAGAGACAAACAAGCCAACAGTGGCTTGGGAAGGGCGAGCAGGGGCAGCACTGCAAGGACGGCTCCCAGAGGCTGTGGTCTGGGATTGTGGGCCCTGAGCTGGAACGTGCTCTGGGCAGTCCCCTGAGATGGGGACAGCAGACCCTTGCAGTGGCCTCTTTGGGTCACTGGGAGGCTCAGGAGTCAGGGCGGGTGACATCCTGTTTGTGGGCAGGGCCCCCAGACCATGGGTCCCCCTGGGTCTTCACCTCCACCCTGGTTCTGCTCACCCCCGTCTACTAGACGGGACAGCAGGCGCTCTGTGTACACCTCCCAAAGCCAGGGCTCAATTTCTCATTTTTGTGCATATTTCCGGCACCTGGAGATTGGACTAAGAAAGGACATTATGTTCCCTTGGCCTGAAAATGTCTTTTTCCCAATGTTCGGGTCTTCCCTGTTCATGCTCAGCTCTCAGCGTGAACACCCGCTGGGAATCCAGCCCCAACACTCAGCCCAGCCAGGGCTTCCCAGACCCCATCCCTGTCCCTCAGGTTCTGGGTCATTCCGCTTGCTCATTTGTAGATGTTCATTGTCTGGTGTCCCCAAGTAGAGGCTGTACCTGTCTTGCTGCCCTATGCCTGCCACAAAGTAGGCGCTCAGTAGACGCTTTACTAGCTCTGATCATTAGAACAGCCCGGTTATCACTGCCGGCTCCCTCCTAGAGCCTCCTGGAGCCCTGGGCAGTGGGGGGCTGCATTGGTTCTTCTCCCCAGGGACTCCCTAGTGCATGCTCAGCACTTAGCACATAGTAGATGCTCAGTAAGTATTTCTAAATCTATAACTTCATTGCCATCACCTGTTTGTCCTCTGCCGCTAGTCTTCAAGCTCCGAAGGGAAGGGCTGGCTCTGTTCCATGTCCCCCACTGCCGTCCTCACCAGGTAGAGTGCTTGCATGCGTGGGGGACCCCATGCCCTCTGTGATCACGGTTTGTGGCTGCAGTTGGCATCTTTCCAAGAAAGGGTTTGAGGAATTGCATGGGGTCGTATTTGAAACCGAGTTCTTTTGTAGGCAAATCGTTTCCTAGACAGAGAAAGGAGATGGTCCAGCAGAGCGATCCCCCTGCCTCAAGTCTGGGGTGTCTGGGGCGTCTGGGGCTGTGCGATGCTCAGCAGAGTGCATAGTAGGAAAGCTTGGGGTTCCTGGACACGGCCCCTGCCAGTGGCCCCCGACCCCGCAGTCCCCTGCTTAAGCAGGAGGTGCAGGCGGGCCCCGTGGTGACTCACTGGCACGTTTGTGTGTTGCACAGCGTTGGAGAAGAAGATGGCCGGCAGGCAAGGCCGGGAGGAGCTCATCAAGAAGGGTCTGCTGGAGATGATGGAGCGGGGTAAGTGGGGCCCAGAGGCCCGTCGGAGGCGGAGGGGCTATTGGGGGGCCCAGGTCCAGATGCAGGGGCTGGGCCCCAGCAGGGTCTCCCCAGGGGCCGTTCCCTGTCAGGCCCGTCCTGAGGTTCCGGGCCACCTCTGCACCCGGCCTGGAGCTGAGAGCCGTCAAACGCCTGGCGGTGGGGCAGGCCGGCCCTCCGTCCTGCTTCCCCCAAGCTGGTGGCGTTGGCTTTCGTTTCGAGTTCCGTCCCGATCCCCGACTCGGGCAGGTGGTTCTGACTCACGAGGCCCTCTCGTACCCTGTCACCCTTGGGAAGCATCGACGGTGTCCTGGGCGCTGACCCGTCCCATCCCTTCCCTGCGCCCCCAGGCCCCGGACTGGTGCTTACCCCACTCTACAGATGAGGAACGTGAGGGTCTGGGGTGGCTTGCCCTGGGGTCACGCAGCCCAGGGCCCGGACACCGTCCACACGGCTCCAGAGGTCTCACCACGGGGGCGTGTGCTTGCTGGCCGGTCGTTCGCAATGTTCTGGAGCTCCCGCCTATTCTGGCGCGCTCAGGGGTAATGAGCCACAGGGCTCGGGTCCTCACACACACCTTCCGTGCTTGGTCCTTCGAGGAGACGCAGGTGTCAGCAGACCTCGCCATGGCCGGGAGCTCTCATGTCCCAACCGGGGGACCTGGCGGCGTGCCGTCAGCTCCCCAAGGCTGTGCG
Organism: Enhydra lutris kenyoni; assembly: GCF_002288905.1. Classification (NCBI taxonomy): domain Eukaryota; kingdom Metazoa; phylum Chordata; class Mammalia; order Carnivora; family Mustelidae; genus Enhydra; species Enhydra lutris. Next base: position 3,394,084 of record NW_019154090.1, on the reverse strand, counting down.
GGCACGTGGAACTCCCGTTTCCGTGTCCAGGGTTTTTATGGCTTGGTCCCGGCATCGGGACTGGGAAGGGGCCTCAGGAAGTCCGTGGGGGTCCCGGTGCGAGCGGGCTCGGCCTCTGCCCTCATTTCTCCTCTTCAGCTGCAGAGGGACGGGTTTTCATGATGCCACGTTCCTGGGAAACCGGCCCCCGAAATCGCTTCCTTCAGGGGATGGAACTTCACGTGTGAGTGGGGTGCTTTGTCCCGGGTGCTGTGGCGCTCAGGTGTTGAATGTCTGACCCTCAGATTTGGGATACTGTCGTTGCTGATGGAAGTCTGGACTGTTTTAGTCGGGATGGGACAACGCAGCTCTAAACCCCGCATTTTGAATATGTCGCCAGTAGACCTTCCTGCAGACTTTGGGGAAGGGAAGAGAAGGGAGGATAAGAACCGCATTAAGGCCTCTTTATCACCCATCGTAGAAGTTATTTTGGCCACTGAATGAAGGGGAAGCCAAGGTGTGGATTTGATTCCTGTCAGAGAAGCAAAGGGGGGCCTTGCAGAGGAGGGCTGTGCTTTTTTTCAACTCTGAGCCCCATTAAAAGATGTCAGCTGAAGGATGGACGGGCCACATGGAGCAGGCAGTGTCCGGCCTTGGCTCCCGGCGTGTCATTTACCAACCACCCACGCTAGATCCCACTGTGTCCCGCTGAGTGATTATGAGCCTCGAGCCAGGTGGGTCCAACACAGCGTCCGTCCCTCCTCAGGGGTTGGAAATGCGCTCCCGGACGGATGCCGCAGTCAGTAACCCCATAGGCCAACAGAAAGTCACAGCCCAGCTGTGTCACGCCCGGAGAACAAGACGCGAGGCCCCTACCTGACCCGGGGGGCAGGGCGTGATGTCTCAGTGGGACCCCAGGACATCAGAACGGGCTCCGGAGCCCGCTGCTCGTTACCGTCACCTGGGGAGTGCGCCCGCGAGCGGCTCTGGGCTGGGATGCGGGCACCTGCGCTTTATAAGCCCCCCAGCTGCCCCCGGCCGTGTGCCAGCAGGGTTGAGAAGCGGAGAGCTGGAGAGCACAGGGTGGGGGTGGGGCCCATCTTCCAGCCCCGAGCAGCAGCGGGAGCCGGGCCCAGCGGTGGAAGGGGAGAAGGTGGGTGAGGTTCAGGGAGGTTGGAGAGGGGGCAGGTCCCACAGAGCCTGGCCTCTTCCCTGCACTCCTGGTGGGTGATAAGCCCAGGGCCGAGCAGGGTGTGGGCCGAGTGGGTCTGCAGTGGGCCTTCCGGGGGAGTCGCTAAGGGGGGGCCTGTCAGCAAGGTGGTAGGGGTGCTTCCGGGAAGGGGCCTGCGGTCAGGGAGAGGAGGGGGACGTGCTCTTGTTCTGCGGGCCTTTGTCCTGCGTGTGCCCTCCCCGGAGCGGCAGGGACAGTGGGATCCGGGCCGTGTGGGGCAGCAGCCCCCTGGGCTGAATACCAGCCCGCACTGGTGTTTCTGCCCTGCCGGGGCTCAAAAAACATCTTTTGCCCTGGGGGTGGAGGCCGGCCCTGGCTTTTCCCAGTGTTTCTGCGGGTGGCTAAGAATCCCTGGTCAGGGTGTGGGCCCCCTCTGGGCTCTGGGCTGGGAGCGGAGCGGTGAGCCTCTCCACTCTGCTGGCCTCTGTCTGGGGTAGGGGTGGGGCGTGATTCCCCATCCTGGGTCTGGATGAAGGACTCCTTGGTGGCCACCACCCGTCTCGGCCAGGCCTGTGCCTGCAGTCCGAGTGCCTCCCTGCCGCGGGCCGCGTCATTGAGCCTGCGCCCTGCTGGCCCCCGGCGGGGAGGGGGACGGTGACCACGGGCTTGGCCAGGGACGCCGCAGAGGTGCCCCAGACCTCACACTTGAGCTTCCGTGGCCAGCACGAACCCCATGCCTGGCACCTGGGAGTTGGCCCACAAAGCAATAAGCAGCTCCCAGGTGGTGCTCCCAGGCGGTGCTCCCAGGCGGGGGGGCCTGGTGGGGGGCGAGCCTATGTCTCTCTCTGGGGCTGTTGTCTTCTGATCCTAGGAGCCCGAGCGTTATATCAACAGCCTGACCCACCCCTCTTCTTGTTCCGAAAAGCCTGGTGATCTGTCGGAACCTGGGAGGGACCCGTGGCTGCTGTTAAAAGACAGAGGAGGTGGACCAGGCATGGGTGGGGAGGAAGGAGGTGACCCCCCCACCCCGCGCGCCCATCTTCCCTGCTTTGGTCACACTCCTCTGACTCCTCAGTGATGGATGGGGCCAGCCAGCGCCCCCCCAGGCCCCTCCATTCCGTCCCTTGCCCGAAGGCAGCCAGTAAGGGGCCTGCACGTTCCTCCATCTTCCCGCATGTGTGCACTTGGCCTTCGCCTAACTGAAGGAATTTCGTCCTCTACCACGGGAGAGATGGTTGTCCCCCTGATGCTGTGTTCGGTGACCTGGGAGGCACGAGGTTTCCTTTCTTGGCGGGGAAGGGGGGGATTGGGCAGTGACAAATCACATGTGTGTGGTTCTGTATGGCAGGGACGCCTGGGGCAGCCTGTGCACGCACGTGTGTGTGCGTGTGCGTGTGTGCGTGTGTGCATGTGTGTGTGCGTGTGCGCATGCGTGCGTGTGTGCATGCGTGTGCGTGTGTGCGTGCGTGTGTGCGCGTGCGTGCATGCGTGTGCGTGTGCGCGCGTGTGCGTGCGCGTGCGTGTGTGCGTGCGTGCGCGTGCGTGTGTGTGTGCGCGCGCGTGTGTGTGCGCGTGCGTGTGTGTGTGCGTGCGCGTGTGTGCGCGCGTGCGTGTGTGTGCGCGTGCGTGTGTGTGTGCGTGCGCGTGTGTGTGCGCGTGCGCGTGTGTGTGCGTGCGCGTGTGTGCGCGCGTGCGTGTGTGTGTGCGCGCGCGTGTGTGCGCGTGCGTGTGTGTGCGTGCGCGTGTGTGCGCGCGCGCGCGTGTGTGTGCGTGCGTGCGCGTGCGCGTGTGTGCGTGCGCGCGCGTGTGTGTGCGCGTGCGTGTGTGTGCGTGTGCGTGTGTGCGCGCGTGCGTGTGTGTGTGCATGCGTGTGCGTGTGTGCGTGCGTGCGTGTGTGTGCGCGCGTGCGTGTGTGTGCATGCGTGTGCGTGCGTGTGTGTGCATGCGTGTGCGTGTGTGTGCGTGCGCGTGTGTGTGCGCGCGCGCGTGTGTGTGCGCGTGTGTGCGCGCGTGTGTGTGCATGCGTGTGCGTGTGTGCGTGCGTGCGTGTGTGCGCGTGTGTGTGCGTGCATGCGTGTGCGTGTGTGCGTGCGTGTGTGCGCGTGTGTGTGCGTGTGTGTGTGCGCGTGCGCGTGTGTGTGTGCGCGCGCGTGCGTGTGTGTGCGCGTGCGTGTGTGTGCGTGTGTGTCCGCGAGTGGCAGTGCCGGTGGCTGCTCCGTGTGACACAGGTGCTACACTGGGTGCCCCGCAGCACTAGGGGCAGGGTGGGCATCTGACAGCACGGGCTGGGAGGGAGCGCTGGCTGAACGGTGAGGCCCAGGGGACAGCCACCCACAGCTCCCCCCGCCCCAGCCGGCGTTCCTTAGCAACGGCCCTGCCAGCAGCGCTATTTTGGGAACTGTAACTTTTCATTGAACAGGATTGTGAACGGGAGCTCTGAGCACGGTCCAGAAGAGTCCTACAGGTGCCCCGAGCTGGGCGCACGTGGGGGCGCGGCCATGGCCTGTCTGCTAGAGCCGGGCCGGGGCAGGTGCGGACCGTGGGCCTCCTGATTCAGCGTTCTGACCGCGGTCTGGTTGGTGATGATGACGGCGGGGAGGGGGCGGTCACTGGCACAAACCGCAGGGTCGTCCCTGGCAGGAGATGGCCTGTCCTTCATAAGACCGGGAGTCCGCCTCTCTAAATGGCGGGTTCCAGCCTTGCCTGGCAAAGGTGTGCGTTCGTCTGACTCAGTGCTTGAGGGGTGCCCGTGCTGGGCCTCTGGTGGGGCAGAGCTTGCCGTCCGTGCTGGCCGGCCTCTGTGCCACTGACCCCGTAAGCTGAGGGCAGAGCCCATCCCGGCCGTGTGTCGAGGACGTGGAAACCAGCTCTGAGCAAGGGAGGGGAGAAAGCCCGGTTTTGAGCTTGAGCTCTGTGACCTTTCATCGTGTCCCCTGGCTGTGTTCTCCCAGCTGGCGTCTGCATCTTTTCCTGGGTCGGGTTGGTTGGTGAACTGTGGCTGCTCGTCTTCAGGCCAGACCTGGCCCAGGACCAGTTTTTGGAAGGCCCTTGGGCTGAGTCAAGGTTTTTAAACTTAGAGCGCTTTTTGTAAAAATAAAAAAATAAAAAAAATAAAAAAATAAAAAAATTGAAGACTTTCAATTTCTGGGCCAGATGGCATGTGGGCCACAAAGTCTAAAATACTAGCCTTCTGCTCTGTTTTTGGGAAAGGTTGCTGAGCCCTCGCCTGGGCCCTCTGCTCAGGGGACACAGCTGCAGAGATGAGCCCTTCGCAGCAGCAGGTCTCCGGACTTCGGCCAGCTGACATTTCTGCCCTTCCCGGGGAGAGGGCTGTGGCCTCTGGGGGAGGAGCTGCTGGGCCATGGCGGCCACTCCCATCCCTGCAGGGTCACATGCGTGGGCTGGGCCCACGTCCTGGGTGCAGTGAGGGCTCTGCGGGGGAAGCCCGTTGCTCTCACCTGGGTGCCTGCCCCCAGCCTGGGGCCGGGGCATTCTGTCCATCAGCGCTCATCAGCGGCAGTTAGGGTCGTGGCAGGCACAGGGCGTCTTTTCTGCGGGGGTGCTTTGTAGACGCACCCACTTAATCCCCACAGGGGTGCCATGAAGCCCGCAGTGACGTCATTCTCCCCATCTTTTCCAAGGTGAGGAAGTGGAAGCCGGAGAGGCCTGCCGTGGGATGGGACGCGTGGGGAGCGAGACCTTCTCCTTCTTGTGCCACTCTGGGGGTAAAAGGGACATTGTTTGAGGCCCGGAAGGCAGCGGGTGGGGTGAAGGGAGCGCTGATCTGAGGTCAGCACCCGCCCCAGGCCCCACAGTGATGGGAGGCAGTGGTCCCAGACCAGGCTCATGACCCCGCAGTGCCGCTCTGCACGGGGTGGCCTCGTGCACGCCATGTGGCATCTGAGGGGGTGTGCGGGGTTCCATGCCCAGTCTGCTCTGCATCTCGGAGGTGGTTATCGTTTGCTGGCTGTTTCTAAGCCCGGACCTGCCATCTGGTGGCTGTGGGACTGGACGAGGTGTGTCCCTGAGCACCACGCCCTCCTAGTTAAGTCGGGTGCTGGAGGTGAACGATCCCTCCCAGGCCAGACCCTCAAGGGCTCCAGCAACTGCACCCCAAACAAGGGGAAGCACGGAGCCCTCCCTTCAGTCCTCCCGGAAGCCTGGGGTCGTTTCTTCGGAGGCCTCCCATCTGCACTTATGGACTCCCTGCTCTGACCCGCTTCAGTCCTGGGCTTCCAGTGCCTTAGCGGGAGCCAGCCGGGGGCAGGGATCGACTCTTACTCCCCGCCGCCTTCCTGGGGTGGATGCAGTCCTGGGCGCACCGTGGGTGATAGCGGTTTGTGTGCCAGGGGACTGATGTGGAGCAGTGGGCACGGAAATGGACCGGTTACCTGTAGCCATGAGAATGCTCTATAATCCCCGTAGCTCCTCAGGGCAGACAGCCGTCGGTGGGTGTCCTCCCGTCTGGGGCCGGTCTCTGCTGGCTGGACGAGAGCAGCCCCGTTTTGTACATCTGCCTTTTGTCCCCAGCCCTTGGGCCCAGCCCGTCCAGGCAGTGAGGCCGGTGGGGGGGCTCGATTGTGGGGGTGTGCGAGCACTTCTGAAGTCACTGCTGCTTCAAGGACCCGTTGGCCAAAGCAAACCAGAGGGTAGAGGCCAGCATGGGAACGGGGGGCACCATGGGGGTACCGATGTGGGCGGGGGCTATGGCCAGTCTCCTGCGGGCAGGCAGTGGACAGAGGCTGGGGGGCTGGGGGTACAGCAGTGCCTGGGCCTCCTTAGGAAGCCCAGATGTGGAGAGGGAGTCCGGGGAGGTGTGGGGGAGAGATGGGGGTACCATGCCGGGGCCTGGGGTGCCACTCTTCCCAGGAAGGCCCCTCGCACGAGTGAAGGCACGTAGGGAGGGAGATGGGGGCTCGGCTGATGGCTGGATTTCCTCGCAGATGCTGAAAGCAAAGCCTGCAGCCCCGATGGAGGGCCCCGGGCCGCACAGAGCGAGCCCTCCACCCCCAAGCAGGAGACGCTGACTTCCGATGAAGCCCCACCCGGAAGTCCTCTGGCCACGGGGACGGACGCCTCATCCCTAGACGAGCCGCTGTCCTTGGACTCCCATTGTGACGACACAGGTACTGGCCATGACCGTGCCGGGCCGAGCTGCTGTTGGGACAGCCGTCGGCCCAGGGGGCCCCCTGGGGTAGCATTCTCGGCTCCTGTGGTTGGGTTTCAACACTCGCCAGAGCATTTTTCTCTCCTGGTCTTCATGAGCCTGGCACAGTCAGCAGGTTGTAGGTGCTTGGAGACGTTCACAGGGGCCTCAAAAAGGCGTTTCATTCTTCCTGGGACAGAGCTGCATGCCTCTGGGAACTTTAGAACAGGAAAATTCTCTCCAAGGGACCAAGGGCCCAGTGGGAGCATCTTAGTTGAGCCCCAGGCTGTGGAGCAGGTTGAGGAAGAGGGACCTCCCTAGTGGCCCAGATCCTCCACAGGGGCTGCCTCCCTGGCAGCGCCCATCCTCCGTGCCTGCCACATGGCACCCGGGGCCTGGGGATGCTGCTGGGGTGCCGGATGCTTCTCTCATCGCTCGCCTCCGTGGGGCGTGCTGTGGGTGCTGCTCGGAGCCCCCCCGCCTTCCAGCCTCCAAGAGGTGGGAAAGGTGGTGGTTCCTATTCAGGGTTGTTTAGAGGTAAGAGGAGTCGCCCTGGGTCCTCGCTGGGGCCGCTAGGCGACGGCTGAGGAAGCAGATGGGGAGGAAAGGAAGGTGGAGAGGTCACTCGACACGAGCCCACCCGGGAGCCCCTGGTGCTTTGAAACACCCAGCGCTCTTCTTCAGACCTGGGAGTGGAGTTTTTTATAGAAAAATGTGTTGGGGGGGGTGGTCTTTTTCCCCGGGACGTTGGCAGCTATGAATGTGTCAGGCCTGGTCTCCACCCCTGCGGGAGGCTGGAAGTCTGGCTGTGTGGACGGGCCGCCGGGTTCTCGGGCTTCGGAGGCAGGTGGGCGTCTCTTCCCTGCGGCCTTCCTCTGCCAACAGGGCTCTGTGTTTCCCCAATGGCCCTGGCCAGCGGAACCCCTCAAGGGTCGGCGGACCCTGGCCAAGAGTTCTGCTCTGCCTTTCCTGGGGGTGCCTATGTCTCTCCGGTTCCACCCCAGCCTGGGGATGTTGTAGGAGTTTGGGGTCTGAAGGGTTGTGACCTTTGGGACTGTCCTGGGGTCTCCAGGCCCCAGACTCCATCAGAGGGGTGGCTGGTGAGCCCCTCCCTTGGCCACAGAGCCTCCCGCTCTGCAGGGGTGCTGCTCCCGGTTCCCTGCTGGGGCGGGGCTCCTCTGCGGCCAGTTCTTTGCGCCCGGTCACCTCGGCACCCGCCAACCTCAGTGTGTAGAGATGGGGTTCTTGAGAGCAGAGTTGGTCTGTGGAGAGCACAGGTTCGTATTAAGGACTTTCTTCCAGGTAGGATGTGCTATCGGTCAGGGCTCATAATGGTGAACGTGTCTGGGTTCCCTCCCCACCCGACCCCGAGCGATGGGAGGAGGTGAGCAAACCTGCAGACCCCCTTGGGCGAAGTCCATGACCGTGGGCGTGCCCGCGGGGCTCCTCCCTGAGCCTGGGAGCTGGGGATGAAAAGGCGTTGGCCGGGCAGAGGGGGCAGGAAAGAGCATCCCCGAGCAGGGGAGGAACCTTGCAGAGACTGGAAACAGAGTCCTCAAGCTGCTTCTGCACGCGGCCACGGAAGTGTCTGTCCCCTTTGTGTCAGGTTCCTGATGAAACTGCTTCCCTTCTCCATGTAGCCCAGGAGCAGCCACAGAAGACTTGGAACGAAGGCACATGGCTCTGCCCGCAAGCCTTCCCTGCAGAAGCAGCCCCCAGGCTGGGTTTCGGGGGCTGCGGTTGGCCGGGGAGCAGGGCAGACCATGGCACTTCCACAGAACGCAATGTCGGTGCATGTGGTCAGAGCCAGGGTAGGATGGAAAGAGAAGGGCTGAAGGCGAACCCAAGCGGCGGAGAGGGAGGTGGAGGCCCAGTGGATTTGCCCTGTGGGAGGGCACGGGGCGGCAGGGCAGGCCAGCACCTGGGGAGCGAGCGAGACCACTGTCTCTGGTCAGTGTGGGGCCTCCTCCAGCCACTGGACTCCTCATTCCTGCCCTCCGTGGGGTCCTGAGTCCCTGGGGCTGGAGAGAGAGTTTATGTAGTTGGTACCGGGAGAAGCACTAGAAAACTCAGCAGTGATGTTTGCTCTTGTTAGCATGAGGCGAATGGGTTTCTCGTGGAGGGTAGTGAAAGGCTTGTGTCCCAATAGAGAAGTTAAAATGAAAAGCGTGAGTTCATGTAGCAGAAAATGCAGCAAACCAAAGTACAGAACATGGAGAAAAGTCTGAAATGTCTGAAGGAGGCGGGTTGTATGCAGGGCTCTGTTCTAAGCTCTACGGACGCACCAGCTCGTGTAACCCGGGGATGGAGTTAGGGAACTCAGAGCAACGTGCTTGATTTCCGGCCAACCCAGCCTTGAGACGTGGCTGAACGCTTGGCTTGGCTGTGTGACAGCGGATACGTCACTCCACCTCTCTGAGCCTGTGTTCTCAACTGTAAATGAGGACAAGACCACACCACCTCTGAGGGTTGCTAAAATGAGGGAATCCCCAGGAATCCCGACTCTGTCCTGACACACCCCAAGGACTCTGTAAGTGCTTGCCGCTGGTAATGGTTCTCATTGTCCTTAGAGTAAAAGCCTGTCTCGGGGACGAATGCACGTGGCACACAGGACCCAGCTGCCTCCACAGTTCTGGGGATGTGGGTCCACCTGCAGGGGAGGGAGGTCACCGTCGGGGTCTCGGGCAGCCCTGGGGCTTGGAGCTCTGCACCAGGAGCACTGGCCGCCCCCGGGGCCCCAGGTCGCTGTGGAGAAGCCTGGCCTTGAGCAAAGCCCTTCGGGGAGGGAGTACGTTATAATCTAACAGACTTTAAACTCACTGCTTAAAAAATTGCAAGTCAGCATTTAAAAACTGGGGATTTCACCCAAATCTTCATGCGCGGCGGCTTCTTTCCAGCCGTCAGTGTCACCCCCACCCACCCTGGGGCTGGTGTTCCTGGGCAGCCGTGGCCGGGGGCTGCACCCCTGCACGGCCCACCTGTCCGCCCTCGCCCGGCCCATCCCGGGAAGGGCAAGAGCCTGGTCTGTGCAGCCGCCCCTGAGCTGCCATGGGACACCCTTACGTGGTGAATGCAGTGGCCCCTGCCTCCATCCGTGGCCTCAGTTCCCCACCGGGAGCCGCTGTCTGGAAGCAGCTGCATTTCCTCCTGACACGCCGTCAGACAGTCAACGGTGACCTAGTGTTCAGTCCCAGGCCCGCGGCCTTCCCCTCACCACATCTCCTCATGTCGGCTCATAGCCTCACCCATCACAAGAAGGGTGAGCACAGCCCAGTGAGATCTTCTGAGAGAGCGACCACGTTCACAGAACCTTTTTTACAGGATGTGGTTATCACGGTTCTGTTCTGCGAGTTATTGTGACTCTCTCCCTGGGCTGTGACTTGCACGTATCTGACAGGCATCTGGAGGAGAAGACTCGGGACCTGTCAGGTTCAGCGTTCTCCGTGGTTCTAGGCATCCAGGGGGTCCTGGAACGTGTCTCCCACAGATAAGGGGGGGCTTATCGCAGATAAGGCACGATGGGGTCCCAGGTCTGCAGGGCCTGAGGCAGAGCTCGGGTGGGCGGGCGGCTGTGATCTGACTCTCTTCGCCTGTCAGTCTTGTCCCTACACCAAGTCTTGTCCCCTTCATGTCAGCACCCGACAGAGCCACCTGCTTGTGGCCCGTCCCTCTGTGCTGTCAGTGATGCCTCACAGAGAAACCTGGATTGAGCAGCGACTGTAGCAGGGCAGAGCTCGAACCCAGGGCAGGGCTTGGGCTCTCTTCTTGGATCCAGGAAGTTCATGGAAATGTCCAGTGGCCCAGAATGGGATGGCCTTGTGTCCCCAAGAACCCCCTGGGGACTTCTGTGCTGTTCACTGGGTCCTGGAGGGTTAGCTTTTTTTTTTTTTTTTTGTAAACAGCGGACTTCTGCAGACTTTGCAGGGGGGAGGGAAGGACCACACATGTGTCAAGAAGCTCCCAGCTTTGGAGACAGCACTCCTTGACCGGGTGGGAACTCCCCAGCCGGGTCTGTGGTTTTCACGGGCCCCCAGCTGCTGTGTGGGTTCGGAGGGGAGCGCTGGGGGTTCCCTCCAAACGTCACAAAGATTCTGACCATTGTTTTCTTTGACCCTCAGTTTGAGTTTGGTGGTTTGGGTTGACTTTGGACCCTTGTATTTGGGGTAATTTTGCTTTTCTTGGTTTTATGCGGATGTGTTACAGCAGCAACATAGCATTTCCTAAAAAAACCGAGAAAGATCTGTTGTTTTAGCTTTGAACAGGACGGGTGACTGTTCCGTGTTTCTGTTGCTGGGCAGGGGCTGAGCTCTGGTGTGCCTGTGAGTGCACCAATTAAAAAAGGAAAGTGGCATTCAGAAAGGATGTACTTTGTTCATTATATTTTCTTAACAACCTGGCTTTTTTTTTTTAAAGCTGAGAAAGCAGAGGCCCAGAGAGATTGTTGTTCATCCAGGACCACAGAGCCGGAAGTGGCCAGCTGGAGCTTGATCCCCCGACATGCTTTCAGCCATGACATTCTGCAGCCCAAACTAGCGGCGAGCAGGGGATACACCTTCACCCCGCTTCTGGAATGTTCAGGAGTGCGGGTGTTTTCTGAAGTAGAGGTGGGGGTGGTGACGTGGAGGCTCTAGGTCGGACCCGGCTGCCACCTGTGTCTGACGGCACGCTCGAGTGTGCCACCACCGTTAACCCAGAGTCCAAGCGGAGACCTCCTCTCCCTGACTGGTGGCCACACTTCCCCACTGCTCAGAATCTGGGCTCAGCCCCTCGTGGCCAGCTGTCCGGCTGAGACCGAGGACATGCCAGGTGTCATTAGGGTGCAGTGGAACTGGACACAGCCGCTGTCCCCCAGCCCACCAGGACCTTCCTGTCTCACTGGTCGCTCCTGGCCTTGGACTGTCTCTAGCGGGTGACAAATGGGCTCAAAGGATGCCCACCACCTGGACAGCACTCCCAGGCTGACGGGCAGGACGGAGCTTAGTGTCCAGGCAATTCTCTTGTCTCTTGCCTGCCTAAGCCTAAAATACAGACTCTGTCCCTGGACATCAACAAAAAGTTGATCAGACGCTGCCTAAGAAAGTACGTGGGGGGCACATGGAAGTAACGGAATATTTCGTAAAATGTGCTGGTAAGTCGCGGGTGCGCAAACTTGGCTCAGCTTCCTTCCCTTCCGTCCATCCTGTACTCCGGGGTTTGCAGGACGCCGCGGAAGCGCTGGTTGAGGGCGCAGCGGGTGAGCAGCGACCTCTGCTGGCGGGAGCGTGCACGAACAGCCCCGGGGCAGGATCCCAAATGTGGGGAAGGTGGGAAAGCTGACATTGTCTTCATTTTTTTCCCTGACTTAGCAACTAAGACATTAACGGATTCTGATTTAACGTTTAAATTCTCATTTAATGTTCTGATTTCCACAACATTGCAAACTATAATGGTGGCTGCACACTCACATGACCTGTAGAGGAAGGTGTAGGCTGAAGAAGATGTTGGGGCATCTCTTTCCCAGCCTGGGGAGCCCCAGACAGATCAGGGACATAGGGGACCATGTGTGATCAGCTTGGATGAGTTCTGTGGGAAGATGTTGGAGGGGGTTTTGGTGAGACCTGCTGGTGTATTGGGTCCCAGGGCTCTCAGAGCAGAAGAGGGGGACCTGCATGTCACCTTGGGCTGGTGGGGAGGGAGGACTTCCATAGAGCTGTTAGAAGCTTACCCTGCAGTCTCTCTCTGGTTGAGGGGGTAGGGGCTGTGACCATTGACTCCCTCCCAGAAGTCTGCAGCTGCCCTGTGTAGCACAGAACTCAGCGGCTGCGTGACTACTTAAATTAATTAAAACTAAGTGAAATTTAAAAAAATCAGCTTCCCAGTCACACTGGCCACTTGTCAGTTGCTCATTGGCCATATCATGGTTGGTGGCCTACTGAAAGGGACAGGGAGGAAACCTGTCCAGCATCTCAGAAGGTTCTATTGGTGACACATACCCACTCTGGGCACTGGCAGGGGGGTTTTGCTGTTTAAATTGGTCAGCCTTCTGGACTCTGCTGCACCAACAGAGACACTCGGGCCTGCAAAACCCTTTATGGAAAAAGTTTACCAACCCCTGGTTTCAATAATGGATTTGGGGCAGGGTGCATAGCAGGAAGAAAAAGAGCCCTGGAGACCATTGCTGCGGTCCAGGCAGAGGCTGTGGAAGCTTGCACAGGGAGGAAAAGTGGACATGGCTGGGAGTTATTTTGGAAGTAGACCAGCCAGGATTTATCTGTGAATTACATACAAGGGCCAAGGCATTGGGTGTCCAGTGTGGCTGCTCAGCTGGTGTGTAGGAAGCCTGGTGAAGGATCTGTCTGCTTTGCTGTGTCTGTGGCTCTTGGAAGGCTGCCTGGACCCCATAATTGTTTCAGGATTGAAAATGTTAATTGCAAATGTTTCAGGACATTTGCAAGATGGGTGGATGGATGATGGATGGATGAGTGTGAGAGAGGGGAAGCCTCGGGAAGACTTTCCCCTGGGAAATCAAGAGATGGGTTTGGGAATGTTTCATTTTATCTTTCTGACCTCCAGATGGAGATGTCACAGTGGTTGATAATGTACGAGTCTGGAGCTCAGAGGGAAGGTCAAGGGTTGACAGAAAGATGGGATTGATTCTGAAGCCAGAGGACAGGATGGGAGAGTTAGAGCTGTGGACTGAGGGCTGGGTCCTGGGCAGCCTATGTGGTGCTGGTGAGAGGCTGAGCAGGCGTGGTCAGTGTGATGGGCGGGACCTGGGGACAGGTGTCTGGAAGCTAAAGAGGACTGCGTTAAACTGAGGACAGCTGAGACATACCAAGTGGACCTGCCCTGGCTGACAGGTGTGGGGACCCTGACCTAGGCTGCTCAGTCTTCCTGTTAACCTTTTCCTCCGCAGCACAGCCAAGGGAACCCGTGGGGCCAGGTCATACACTGCTCACCTTGTCCAGACCCCCAGGGCCCAGAAATTGGCCTACCCGTGTTCTGCCATGAGAGTGTCCCAGCCATGGAGTCAGCCATGGAGAGTTAAGAGACAGAAGTGGTAATGACATGGGACCCGTGGAATGTGCAGTGTCCACTGGTGAAGTTTGGAAGTTTTTGGAGGGCAGGGCTCAGGCCAGTGCTGTGTGTTCAGCACCGTGGACAGCACCTGCCCTTCAGGACCCTCCCTGATGGATGAACCACTGTGACTTTAGGACCTGCTCTACCAAGCTGTTTCTAATGAGTGTTTGTGTCCTCCTCCTCAGCTGGTCTTAAAAATAAATAAGGTGAGATGTATAGCAGGCACCGTACTGGGCATCTCGGGTGTGTTCTGAGAAGGCAGGGAGCGCTGGGATCTCGGGTGGGCACGGGGATCCTGTATCAGGGAGGAGGGAGGCAATATGGGGTTTCAGGGACCATTGTGTTTGAGTCAGGCAGCCAAGAAGTGTGCCCCACCCCCAACCGAAGGCCTCAGTTTCCCCTGGGAGGAGGGAGGTGAGGAGCTGCGGGGAGGAGTCTGAGGCAGAGCTGAGGCCGTCAGAGGTGGTGGACACTGGGGCTCCTCTACCATCTTTCTCCTGCAGCACTCACGGGGCGGGACCTGAGGGGCAGAGGCCTCATGAGGGAGCTAAATGGAAAGGAAGTGAGGCAGAGGACTTGGGGGTGCCCGTGGGATGGGTGGTGTAGTGATGATCGGTAGAACTTGACCTGGATGAAGGGAAAAGTGAACGTGGACTGGGAGAAGGCCGAGGGGTAGACAGGCTTGGGGATGGTGCTGAGGGAGTGGCCACAGGGCTCTGAGCAGGCTGACTCTTCCTCACCGCTGGAGCGCCCTGCCTCCCGTGCCACCTGCCGGGACCTCCATGCCAGGGGCCGGGGCTGTGGAAAACCAGACCCGTGAAGTCAGTAGCTGCTGAGATGCTCATCTCATCGTTACTTCCTGTTTAACCCTTACAGCGACCCCGTGAGGGACTCCTGGTGTTTGCCATCAGATGTCACGTGTGGGTAGATGGAGGCACGGGGGGTTTTTTAGTGATTTACCGGGATCACAGAGCAGCAGCTGATGGGAGCCTGGGCATGTCTCCTTCCGAAGCCTGTGATAGTCACCATCCCCGGTCAGGGGGAGCAGGAACTTTGGTGCCACCTGCCGAGTGGGGAAAGGACGAATCACCTGCGCTCTTGAAGTTCCTCCCTCCCCTTCCCCTCCTCCCCTTCTGTCCCTCCCCCCTTCCCCCTTTCCAATTCCACCAGTTCATTGACCTCTGAACTCACAACAAGTCAGGTCTGAAGGTGAAGTGTCCCCTCTGTCCACTGTTCCTGTTCCAATCCCACCCAGCCCAAGCCTCCTTACTGTCCTCACTCACATCCACCCTGGCTGGAGGAAGAGTAGCTTATCAATGCTCTGTTTTGCCTTTGAACCAGCCAAGATGCCGTCCACATCCAGAGGTGAAGAAGCAGACGCCACCGGCAGCCTCCTGCCAACCACGGACGAGCCCTCTCAAGCCGTAGCTGGGTCTGACTCCCTGGACAGTCCTCCCAGAGCCCTGGAGAGATCCATGGGCCAACTCCCCAGCCCCCCGCTGTTGCCCACCCCGCCGCCCAAGGCAGGCTCCCAAACCACGAAAAACGTCACAGGTGGGTCTGCAGGTACACGTCCTTCCATTCATCAGCGCACGCCCTCGGCCTGGGGGGGCTCCCACGGCGGGCGGGCTCTCACACTTTGCTTTTGGGGTCTGGGCTCTGGGCAGGTCCAGGGAGCAGAACGGGAGGCAGGAGAGCAGTTCTTAGCAAGGAGCTCTGGCTGTCAGAAGTAGACCTCTTGGGCTCCCTCGAGCGAATGGGGCAGTCTGTCAGCAGAGGTCCAAGGTGTCTTCCAGAACCTCATGCAGAAGGTGCAGCCAGCCCCCAGAATGAGGACTTTGTCTGTTTGTCTGTCCGGGTGTTCAGGTGTCCTCTGCTCTGTTGCTCTCCTTCTCCCTCTCCCTCTCTCCTTCCTTCCCCACTCCATGCCCTCCTCTTCCTCCATCTTTCTCTCTCACGGTCTCGTCTCCCCAGTGAGCTCCATCCTGCAGGGCAGAATGAGAGATAAACACTGGCCTGTAGGGCGGAGATCCGAGAGGGGAGCGTGGCCAGGCGGAGGTCCCAAAAGGCATCCACTTCCGTAGCGTTGGCCACACTGGCTGAATCCCAGAAGTGGAAACATTTGCCTTTGGAGTTTGGGCATTTCTTGTCCCATGATGGATAGAAACAGGAGACATGCCTGGTCTCGGGGAGAAAGCAGGTCCTTCCGTCAGAGGTGACTCTCCTGAAGAGTAGATGATTCCCTGCTGCCTCGGGGGGGCCGCGGGCCAGGAGAGCACATGGATGGCAGACCTGAGTGGCTCTGACCTCTACCCTCCTTGCCGCTCCGTCCCTCTTGCTGGGCCACAAGGAGGCCCAGGTACACACCGCCTGTTCCTAATGCATGTGCCAGCCTCTCGGGGGAGGGGATGTATGCTCAATTCATAGTTAAAGAGACAGAGGCTCAGGGGGGCTCCAGCAACATGTCCCGGGTCCCTTGGCTAATGGAGACTTGATCCCACTTCTGGGCCTGAGGCTTGTGACACCCCCACCCCCGCTATAGAATTCTTCTCCTTGCTTCCCCCCATCAGTGCCAACCCCAGCCCCGCAGCAACATGCATCTTGCCTTCTGGTACCCGCCACATCCCTTCACCTTGCCCCATGGGTTGAACAGTGTCCCCTCAAAATTCACTTCTATCTGGAACCTCGGAAAGTGGCTTTCTTTGGCAAAGGGTCTTTGCAGACATAATTACATCAGGAAAAAGAAGAAATCATCCTGCCTTCATGTGGGCCCTAAATCCAGTGAGAACGTCCTTACAAGTGACAGAAAAGGACACAGAAGATGAGGGGAGACAGAGATCGGAGTGACCTGTTTGCAAGCCAAGGCGTGCTGAGGCGTGCCAGCGGCCACCATAGCTGGAGGGAGGCTGGCACATTTCTCACTCAGCCCTCAGAAGCCTCCAGTCCTCCTGACCCCTTGGTCTTGGACTTCTGGCCCCGACAACCACAAGAGAATGAAGTCTTGTTGTTCTGAGCTACCCCGTTGGTGGGACTTGGTGACCGCAGCCTAGGACCCCACCGGCCCCCACCAGACCCCAGACAGCAGCCTGGGACCCCCACTGGGCATACAGCAGGTGCTGAGTGAGTGCACGCGGCCGCTGTCGGTGGAGCAGATGCGTGTCCTGAGCCCCGCCCGCCTGCTTCTGCATCTCTGTGAAGGAGTCCAGGCCTGCAGGGTGCTGGCGATAGGGGCCCCAGATGAAAGCGTTGATCAGGATCTCACGGTCCTGTGTCTTGCTCCTGTCCTGTGATCAATTTCTTCTCCACCCGTGGAGACCTGAAACCGGGAAATCCATCCGACCGGGCACTGTCCAGCTCGTTTTCTTCTGGCTCACCTGCAGTTCGCTCTGGAGGTGGCCTGCAGATGGCCTGCATCCGCCGTGCTCGGGACGGATCCGGCCGCGGGCCGCAAGCTCCCCTATGGTGACTGCTTGCTCTCACAGCCGAAATTCTGGGTCCGACGCCTCAGGTTCAGCGCCCTGACTTCCGCCCTCTGCTTCCAAGGAGCTCCAGAAATCGGGGGGATTGATGTGGGGGCGGACTAGGAGCAGCGAGAGTACAGGCGGGCGGCTTTGGTCTGGATCTTTTTAACAGCCGAGAATGCATTTTGGTGACTTGTCTTCTTTTCTCCCTTCTCCCTCTTTTCCTCTTCTTTTGGGGGAAGCTTCAGCGTGTGAGCACTAGGTGGCAGCAGAGGAAGGCAAAGGCCCCTTACCTGGGCTTAGCTGGGACCCAGGGGGACAGCAGGTACAAGCCCAGTCCCTAGGAGATGCTTTCTTGTCTGCGATGGTGCCCCCAGCCTCCACCAGAGGTCGGGAATCGTCCCCCCGCCTCCAGGCCCACTCACAGACTTGCTTTGCTGGGTCTGTTTGGGGCTTAAGTTGTTTTAATGGGTTGCCAACATTTTAAACGTTCACATACGTTTAAGTGTTAAATATTAACATGGGAAACCACGTCACCTTTACCCGTCATCCGCGTGTTGGGCTCTTCTTGACCAGTCTTCCTGTCCGCAGCCCCGAGTCCCAGCAGCCCCGAAAAGGTGGGCAGGTGCTCTCACTGGCTGAAAACCTCGCCCCTGTTTGTAGGAACTGCGTGAGGTCCATTGACTCACCTGTGTCTCACCTGCCTGGACCTGGGCCCGTGTGAGCGAACCCCCCTCAGGGCAGAGCTGCCCCTGCCCAGCTGGGGGACAGCTACCCCTCCACACGGGGGTCCCATGGCCTCTGCCAGCTACACTCAGAGGCGTTCCAGTCCCAGCCCCTGCCACACCCTGGAGACACAACTCGGAGTTGGCTTCGGAGCCTGGTTCCACACCTGAGACACGGGAAGGGTGAGAGGCGCCCCGGCAAGGCTGGAGGAGACAGGCCGGGAAAGTGGTCAGCGGAGCAGCACAGGGGAAGCACTCACTCCGTGCACCCGTGATTGATGGGGTGTGGAGACCCCCTCAGAGTCCCGGCTGAGTGAGCACAGGCGATGCATGTCCCCTCCATCTCCCTGGGCTGGGGACGCCTTCCTAGCAAGTGTGGGGCAGGGATTCCAGGCAACGGCAGGGCATCACCTACTTGGGGTGTGGTCGCCAGGACGAGCAGGGACGGAGGCTGGCGGGGCATGAGCTAGCGGAGTGTGGACAACTGGGATGGTCTGGGGGCCACACTTGGGATAGAGCCCCCACCTGCTCTGTCGGACGCTGGCTGGCACTGTCTCATCCCTTGGGTGTCCGTCAGCTAAGCGGGTCCTGCTGAGAAGCCTCGCCTGAGCCCTGTCACCAGCCCACCTGCTCCCTCAGCCCTGGCCTGAGCCCATCTCTCCCTAAAACCCTTGTGTTGGCTTTTCGTCCGCCTTTCCTTCCTGGCTCCGCCCGACCGGCCTCGAGGCCCATTGAGAACAAGGCCTGGGCTGTTTGGTGCTTGTGAAGAAAGAGAAATGACATGTTTCAGTGAGACTTAAAGTTTTCCTTCTAGGCATGTGTGTGTGTGTGTGTGTGTGTGTGTGTGTGCGCGTGCATGCGTGTGCATGTGCGTTTATTGTCACCGTCCACCTTCTAGGATTGCGTCAGAAAGGCTTTGTCTTTTACGGAGTGGCTTAGATCTGTGTGTGTCTCTCTCTCTTCCTGCTGAGGCTGAGAAGGGAGCTGGTTTGTTTGTACCCAATCAAACAAATTGGTGGAGCCTGGAGGCTGCGTCTTCAGAGACCAGTCTGGGAGCGAGTCTGTGTACGAACACGTAACACATGCCAGCCCCCCCCGCCCCCGCCAGCTGCCGGGCTCCTGCTGCCCTGTCAGGGAGCTCTTGGCCCATTTTACAGACAAGAAGGCTGAGGCTTTGAGAGTTCAGGGGGCTTGCCTGGGAGCCTGGGGGGTAGGGGGTCTTCCAGCTGGTAAGTAGCCGATGGAGACTGGAGGCCAGATCTATGTAATGAGCAAACCCATGCTTTTAGCTGCCCCGAGCCCAATGCCGTGCAGGGCTTGGAGTGAGCGTTCCGAAAGTATCTGTTAGGGAGGGAAGCCTCATGTTCTTAGGATGGACTTGAGCAGCTCTTTTCTGAGTCTTTAGACTTGTTTCATGTAAATGAATGTCCGTTGCACACGTATCGAGTGCCAGGCCTGGGGTTACAGTAGTAGGAAAGGCAGATGCTCGCCCTGCCCAGAGGCGCAGTCAGGAGAAGGACAGACCCGATGAAGTAATTCATGCCAAGTGGGAGGAGAGGGTGTCAGGGCTGCCTTGATTCCCACGGGCAGGCATGGTGGGCTCTGCACAAGGCTGGGCATTCACAGAAGGTCTCCCCAAGGAAGTGAGATTGGTGCAGACAGGGGAAGGGAAAGGCGTTCCAGGAAAAGGGAACAGAGTAGAGTGTGTGGTTTCCTCAAGGACTGGAAAGATCCTTCTGTCCGAGAGTGAAAAGAGCTTGATGGGGATAGTGGAGGAGATGAAGCCAGAGCACCGAGTGGGGCAGCCTACGGGGCCCTGGAACTAGGCCAGGAGCCCAGATGCTGTGCCGAGGAAAATGGGAGAGGCTCGCCTTCCTAATGCTCCCACTGGGTGAGGTACGGGGGGAGGGTTGGGAGGAGATGTGGGGAAGCAGGGACGGTGGTGGGTCCAGGCTGAGTGACCCCTGCCGAGCTGGGGGAATTGTGCTGTTCCCACGATAGGAAGTGTAGCTTTGGGAAGCCAGATCTGTAGCGGAGCTTCAGGAATGAGGCTGGTCTGTGCCTGAGACCTTGCCGGGAGCCGATGGAGCTCATCTCCTGGGGTTGGAGGCCGGAGGGCCCATGGATGGAGCTGGACAGAGGTGAACCCTGGCTCTGGCTCTGGGGGCAGGGGACCTGGCACAACATCTGGAACAGGGTGTGAGGGTCCCCCGGCCGGGGGCTGTGTCCTCTGCTCCTGGGCTCCTATCTTCCTGCAGAGTCCTTCCTCCCTGCTCCCAGAGACTTACCTTCCCACTGGTCCCTCTCACACTCCAGGCCAGACTGCGCTCTTCCAAGGCCCTGGTGGGAAGAGCGCTGACCCTCCCCTTCGAGGACAGCTTTCCACGCCCACGGGGTCTCCACATCTCACCACTGTCCACCGGCCACTGCCCCCCAGCCGTGTCATTGAGGAGCTGCACAGGGCGCTGGCCACCAAGCATCGCCAGGACAGGTGAGGCCCTCTGCCCTGCTGGTACAGAGACCTGGGTGCCTGGATCCCCGTTAGCCTTGTATTGCAAACCTGTGTAGTCACACACACACACACACACACACACACACACACACACCTACCTGCCGCTGGACTGGGCTCTGTACACTGCTGTCACAGTCTTGAAATTGTTAATTTTTGGACAAGAACCCCACCTTTTCATTTTGTACGGGGCTCTGGTCTTGGTTGCCACATTCTGGGGGAGGACATTTTGGGTGGAAGCCTGGCCACAAAGCCCCTGGGTTTCTCCCCCCCGGGGTCCAGGTAGGGCAGGAGCGCCTGTGGAAGAGAAGCAGCGTCACACTGCCCCAGGACCCTGAAGACTTGGAGGTTTCATTAGGCAGGAGGATAATTAAGCCTGCTCTTGAAGCTTCTACTTTTACCTTTGTTCTCACGTATTGGTACACAGAGAAGGAGAAGTGATTGATGGAGGGCAAAGCGGACAGGTAACGGGACGCCCGTAGGGCTGGGCAGAAACGCCGCTGGAGCGCAGCACCCTTGCCCGATCTCGGGGCATCCCGGAGCCCGAACTGTGCGGTGCGGAGTGCGGCTGCCCTCGCACATCCCTCCCCACTCCGCTCCGGACCTCGCGTTGTCCACAGCCTGAGCCCGTGAGCCCCTGGGGCTGCTCGACCCGTGCCTTCGGGACAGAGGCTGGGCGCCGCGCGCATTTGGGGACCACCTTTGCAGTCTCCTCACGAGCCCCCGGGTCAGCTGGGCTGGGTCCTGCGCGGAGGCGGACAGCGTCCAACCCCAACCGTCTTCTGATTCAGTTTCCAAGGAAGGGACAGTAAGGCGTCCCCGAAGAAGCGGGCGGACGTCCGCCTGTCGAGAACGTCCAGCGTGGAGCGGGCCAAGGAGAGGGAGGAGGCCTGGAGCTTCGATGGGGTCTCGGAGAGCAAGCGGGCCGCCGCCAGAGGGTCGGAGGAGAACAAGGAGAACTTGATCGTGAACTCGGAGCTCAAGGACGACTTGCTGGTATATCAGGACGAAGAGGCGCTGAACGACTCCATCATCTCCGGTGCGGAGCGGCGGCGGGAGCCAGCGGGGCGGGGCGGGGTCTCGGGGCCGGAGGGAGGGGGGGTGGGGGGGGGATTCAGGCTCCAGGGGGGGGGGGCCGTCAAGGGCCTGCCCCCTGGGTGATGGGAGGGGGACATTTCTGAGCAGACAGGCCCTGGCAGGGACTAGGGGATGCTGAGGGGACCCATTTTACTTTGGTAGCTGCATCGTCATTTTTGAGTGTCTTTGAAAACACCTAGAAGAGGCTCAGTAGTAAGTTCGAGAGCGGGCTGCTCAGGGAGACCCATCGCACAGACGTACAGGTGCTGCTCCGAGGTCCAGTGTTTGGGAAATAGAGCAAAAATTGGGCCAGGAGAGCGAGCTGCGGTGGAAGGAGGAGGGAGAGAGGGCCAGAGTCCAGCGGCCGTCCCGGATGTCTTGCCCTCCGCCAGCGCCTGCTGGTGTGGGAACGTGAGTTCCCGAGGCGAACGGAGGCCCAGCTCCAGCTCTGTCCCCCCAGTGTGCTCCAGAGGTCAGAGGGTGTGCTCCGTCCTGCCTTGAGGACACGGGCTCAGGGAGATAGAGCATCGCAGCCCCCCTCCCCACAGTGGTGAAGGGAGAGGAGGTGCAGGCCAGGCCAAGGGAGCGCAGGGGGGTCCCGGCTGCCCTGTCCTGGTGCGGGCTGTGCTGAGCGCCCACTCCTCGCCCGAGGCTCGGTCTCACGCTGACTGTCACCACCGTGGGCACAGCTCTGGGTGGAGGCACCAGGGACCCAGCCCAGCAACTTGCTTTTTCCTTGGGTGTCTGGTGGCAGATGGGGAAGGGGCTGATGTTGATCTTGGTCCTGGCTGGTCCTGGAGGGATGCGGGCATCGGGCACCATGACCTGGTTACGTGAGGTGTTAGAGGGCGGCCCTGGCTGTCAGCCGTCCTGTCCCCTTGCACACTTCTGAGCCTTTCCCACCCTGGCCAGCGAGGCATTTCCGGGAGGGAGTGCCAGAGCGTGTGAGGAGCTCCAGGGTTCTGGGCGCTGGGAAGAGGCTGACTTTGATCGCTGAGCCAGAAACTTGGAGCCAGCCCCTGGCCAAGGGCCTCCAGATGCATCACAGGAGCCTGAGCCTGTGGACTTCCCCCAGTGGCCCCGGCCCCAGAACTCTCTTCCTTGAACACCTGTCAGCCTCTGAGGGAGGGGGTCCCACGGGAGATCTCTGAGAATGGCTGGTGAAAGTGGGGAAGCCAGTCTGGTGCAGATGTCCCCCAGGCTCAGCACCAGGGATGCTGGGGACGGGTCCTGTGCCTCGGAGGGTGTTCAGCAGGACGTCTGGCCTCCACCCCCTGGGCTATGCTCCCTCCAGCTCCTGGGCTGGATTCTGTCTGCCTCTCAGCTGCTGGCGGCTCCAGGCTCTCCTGGGCTTGGCAGTGGCTCTCCCCAGTCTCCGCGGTCACATCCCTTTCTCCTCTTCTCCCTGGATCCTCTCCCTTTCTCCCATCCAAGTACGAACCACGCCCGATCCTGCTTGGCTGCCAAGATTGGACGAGACAGAGCATGTTCAAGGTGGTACGTCCATAGACATGCCTTCTCCTTTTATGATGGGGCCACTAGTCATTCGATGTAGGGCCCACCTGCATAATCATGGGTGAATCCCCTCATTTGGACATCCTTAATTACATCTAGAAAAACAAATCGCCTCTTTTCCCAAATAAGGTCGCATTCACAGAGACAGGGTACACGTGTCTTTTGGGGTCACCATCCCACCTTCTCTCCCAGTCACTCCCGATGGCAGGACATGCTCCTGGCTGAGCCACCGTGGTCTGATGGGCGCAGTGAGGGTAGAGCTCCTTCTGGAAACCCTGTTGCTAACGTGCGCAGGCTTACCCCAAGCTGCTCAGGAATGTGCTGCACTTAACTGTTTCTGCAAACCCCGAGACAAGTGTCTGCTCGTCTGGCCCCTCCTCCGTGCGCACCAGTGTTCTGGACAGTTCCCCGTGCAACCTGGTGTGGGCTGGGCTGGGCTTGCCTTACACGCCGTCAGGAATGTCTGGAGAGTCTAGTCTTCTGCAAATCGAGCCTCCAGGTGCTCCTGCCGGGTGCCTGATGTGGGGCTCCCAAAGTGGAAATCCAGTGTGGAAAGTGGGTTCCTTGCTTTTATACATTCCCCTGTGTGTCTGATTCTTTCCAAGAACTTCTCAGATAAAGAACTTGAAGGAAAAAAATTCTATTTTGGTTCTAGAAAAGTCTAGCAGTGTTACTTTTGGAAGGACAGTTGCTCACGGCAGGCAGAGCCCCTGAAAGTAGTCTGCTTTGCCTGGTGGGACGGCGGTGACAGGGGCCAGCTATTAGCTGCTCTTGGGTTCAAGAAGTGTCACGGGCATTGTCCTGTCCCACGTGAACATTCCAGGATGTGTCACCCAGGGTTCTCTAATGAGGTGGCATCCTACACATCAGCGAGAGAATTCCATGTCTTAGAGCTGGTGGTGGCCTCACCCCAGGCAGGTTACCTCGTGAACCAGCCGGAAGACTGTCCCACATGACTGTTCGTAGTGAAACAATGTGCCTGTCGTACTCGGAGTCTGACAGTTGGATTTCCACGCAGAGCAAATGAAGTGTCTCGGTCAACACAGAGAGATGTGTGACAGGCCGGCCTGCGGTGGGCGCAGGAACCTTCATGAGGTGCCGTCAGTGCTGGGTAAAAACAGGACACCGAGAATGTTCTCAGGTTCATCAAAGGCGAATTTTTAAGATTTAATTTTTAAAAAGTGGTTGTAGGTTCACAGGAAAATCAGGAGAAAGTTACAGAGACTTCCATGGGCCTCCCCAGCCCTGTGCCCTGCATGGACCCCCTGTTACAAGTGTCACTCACCACAGTGGTGCATTTGTTATAAATGATAAACCTACGGACCCCTCGTCCCCTCAAGGGGTTCTCTCTTGATGTTGTGCCTTCTATGGGTTTAGACAAATGTACAAGGACTTGAATGATGCCATTCAGAGAATTTTCAGTGCTCCAGAACTCCCCCATGGGCCCCCTGTTCATCCCTCCCACCCCCGCAACCACTCATCTTTTTTATTGTCTGCAGTTTTATCAAGAATGTCACATAGTTGGAATCATATAGTGGGTGTCCTTTCCAGACGGGCTTCTTTCACTTAATAATATGCAGTCACGTTTCCTCCGTATCTTCATGGCTGGAGAGTTCATTTCCTTTTAGTGCTGAATAATACTCCGTTGTCCCACTGTCTGGACGGATGGCTGTTTATCCATCCCCTACTGAAGGACATCTTGGTTCCTTCCAGGTTTTGGTGATTATGAGTAAAGCTGCTATAAAAACTCCTGTGAAGTTTCTCTT
This sequence comes from Enhydra lutris kenyoni, assembly GCF_002288905.1. NCBI lineage: Eukaryota > Metazoa > Chordata > Mammalia > Carnivora > Mustelidae > Enhydra > Enhydra lutris. The sequence goes on along the minus strand of NW_019154090.1, from coordinate 3,369,676 downwards.
GTGGACATGATTTTCACCTTCTTTGGGTAAATACGAAGGATTGAGATTGCGAGATTGGTGTGGTAGGACTATGCTTAGTTTGTAAGAAACCATCAAACTGTCTTCCCAAGTGTCTGCGCCATTTTGATTCCCAGCAGCATGAGTGAGCTCCCACTGCCCCACGTCCTCGCCAGCATCCGGTGTGGTCAACGCTCTGGATTCTGGCCCTTCTCAGAGGTGTGTGGTGCGAGGTCATTGTTTTAATTTGCGTCCCCTTGATGACCTGTGATGTGGAGCAACTCTCCCCGCACGCTCACTTGCTGCCTGTCCATCTTCACTGGCAAGGTGTCAAGGTTTTGGACCCGTTTTTTAATCAGCTTATCTGTTTTCTTAGGGCTGAGTGTTAAGAGTTGTTTATATTTTGGATGGCCTTCCTTTATCAGATGTAACTTGGACAAATATTTCCTCTGGGTCTGTGTCTTGTCTTACTCTCTTGATGCAGTCTGTCACAGAGCAGAAGTTTCTAATGGAGTCAAGATTATTGATTATTTTTATCATGGTCTGTGCTTTGGGCAGTGTATCTGAAAAGGATTTACCATACTCAAGCTCACTTAGGTTTTTCTTATGTTATCCTCTAAGAGTTTTATCATTTCGAATTTTACATTTAGGTGTGTGACCTATTTTGTGATGGTTATACAGCCTGTATCAATTCTTTATTTAAATTAATTGGTTTTTTAATAGATTATGTGTTTATTTGATAGAGGCAGCGAGAGAGGAACACAAACAGGGGGAGTGGGAGAGGGAGAAAGAGGCTTCCCGTGGAGCAGGGAGCCCGATATGGGGCTCGATCCCAGGACACTGAGATAATGACCTGAGCTGAACGCAGATGTTTAATGACTGAGCCACACAGGTACCTCAAGATTCTTCTTCTTTTTTTTTTTTTTTTGAATTAAAAAAGATGTCCAGATCTAGCTAATTTGCTAATTAAAATTTATTTAATTTAGAATTTTAATGTTTCACTTTAATATAAACATTTAAAATTTAACAACTTAGCATTTTTAAACTTTTTTTAAGTAGGCTCTACACCCAGTGTAGAGCCCAGTGCTGGGCTTGAACTCATGGTCCTGAGATCAGGGCCTGAGCTGAGATCAAGAGTCAGACGCCTAACTGACTGAGCCACCCAGTCAGGGGTCACCCTAAAACTTATTTAACAATTTAAATAATTGTTCTTAATATATTACTGAAGATTTTTGCATCTGTGTTCATGAGAGATATTGGTCTAGAGTGGTTTCTTTTTTCTGTATTGTCTTTGTCTGGTTTTGGTATTAGGGTAATGCTGGTCTCAGAATGAGTTAGCCTCCTATCCTCAGCTTCTGTCCTTTCTAAGAGATTGCAGAGAATTGGTATAATTTTCTTAAAATTTCAGTAGAATTCACCAGTGAGATCATCTTAGCCTAGTGCTTTTCTGTTTGGAAGGTTATTAATTACTGATTCAATATCTTAGATATAGGCCTGTTCAGAAAATCTGTTTATTCTTGTGATTTTGGACAGATTGTGTCTTTCAAGGAATTGGTCCATTTCTTCTAGGTTATGAATTTTGTGGGAATGGAGCTGTTCGTAGTATTTCTTTATTCTTTTAATTAATGTCCATGGAATCTGTAGTGATGTCCCTTCTTTCATTTCTGATATTAGTAATTTGTGGTCTCTATCTTTTTTCCTTAATTATCCTGGCTACAGATTAATAATTTTATTGATCTTTTCAAAGAGCCATCTTTTGGTTTCATTGATTTTTTTTTTTTCTCCTTTGATTTGCTATTTCAGATATCACTGATTCCTGCTCTGATTCTTATTTCTTTCCTTCTTCTTGCTTTGGATTTAATTTGTTCTTCTTTTCCTAGTTTCCTAAGGTGGAAATTTAGATTACTGATTTTAGATCTTTTTTCTCTTCTAATCCATGCATTCAGTGCTATAAATTTTCCTCCAAGCTCTGCTTTTACTGCATCTCACAAATTTTGATAAGTTGCATTTTCATTTTCATTTAATTCAAAATATTTTAAAATCTCTGTTGAGATTTCTTCTTTGACTCATGTGTTGTTTAGACATGTGTTGTTTACCCTCCATGTGTATTGGGATTTTCCAGGTGCCATGCTGTTACTGATTGCTGGTTTAATTGCATTGTGATCTGGGAGCAGACAGTGTTTAGTTTCTAGTCTTTAAAATTTGTAAGGGTGTGTGTTATGGCCCGGAATGTGGTATATCTTGGTGAATGTTCCATGTGACCTTGAGAACAATGTGTGTTCTGCTCTTGCTGGGTGAACTAGTCTGTGGTTGTCATTTACACCCAGTTGGTTGGCGTGGGTGTGGGGTTCAACCAAGTCCTCGCTGGTTTTCCATTCCTGGGTCTGCCCGCTTCTGAGAGAGGGGTGTTGGAGTCTTAATTACAATAATGTGCTCATCTACTCCTCTTTGCAGTTCTGTTTTTGTCACACAGTTTGACATGCTGCTGTTAGATGCAAACTTGTTAGGAACTGTTACGCATTCTTCATCCTATGGAATGCCTGACAACCTTCCTTGCTTTAAAATCTGTTCTTCTAAAATTAATGTAGGTACTCCTGTTTTATTTAGATTTGTGTTTTCAGGGTATATTTGTCTCCGTCCTTCCACTCTGAGTCTCTATGTGTCTTTATATCTGAAGTAGTTTCTTTAGACAACATAGAGTTGAGTCTTATTTTTTGATCCACTCTGACAACCTCTGCCTTTTAATTGGCATATTTAGGCCATTGACATTAAAAGGGATTGGTAATATAGTTGGATGAATATCTACCGTATTTATTATTGTTTTCTGTTTATTGCCCTTGTTCTTTGTTCTTCTATTCTACCATTTGAGCTTTTATTTTCTTAATTTTAATTCCAATATAGTTAATATACAGTATTATATCAGTTTCAGGTGGACAGTATAATGATTCAACACTCCCATACATCACCGGGTGCTCATCACAGGTGCCCTCCTTAATCCCCATCACCTGTTTCACCCACATCCCCATCCACCCCCCACTGGTAGCCATCCACTCAATCTTTATAGTTAAGAGTCTATTTCTGTGTCTCCTTTTCTTCCTTTGTTCATTTATTTTGTTTCTTAAATTCCACACATGAGTGAAGTCATACAGTATTTGTCTTTCTCTGTTTGACTCATTGCACTTAGCATTATACCCCCTAGTTCCATCCATTTTGTTGCAGAGGGTTAAGATTTCATTCTGTTTGATGACTGAGTAACATTCATTGCATACGTGTAACTTCTTTATTCATCTGCTGATGGACACTTGGACTGCTTCCGTGATTTGGTTATTATAAATAATGTTGCATTAAACATAAGGATGCATGTATCCTCTCAAAAATAGTATTTTTTGTGTTCTTTGGGTAAATAGTAGTGCAATTACTGGATCTTATGGTAGATCTATTTTTCATTTTTGGAGAACATTTCATAGTGTCTTCCACAGTGGCCACACCAGTTTGCATTCTCAAGCAGTGCGTGAGAGTTCCTTTTTCTCCACATCCTCACCAGCAATTGTTTTTTTATTTGTTATTTTAACCATTCTGACAGGTGTGAAGTGTTATCTCCACATGGTTTTGACTTGCATTCCCTGATGACGAGTGGTGTTGAGCATCTTTTCATGTTATCTATTGGCCATTTCTTAGTCTTTTTTGGAAAAATGTCTGTTCATGTCATCTACCTATTTTTTAATTGGATTGATTTTTTGGTGTTGGATTGTGTAAGTCTATGTTTTAGACACTAATCTTTTATGAGATATGTCATTGGCAAATACCTTCTCCCATTCAGCAGGTTATCTTTCGCTTTGTTGTGTTTTCCTTTGCTGTGCAGAAGCTTTTTATTTTGATGTAGTCCCAATAGTTTACTTTGCTACTGTTTCACTTGCCTTAGGAGACCTATCTAGAAAAATGTGGGTATGGCCAATGTCAGAGAAATTACTACCTGTGTTCTCTTCTAGGATTTTTATGCTTTCAGGGCTTACAGTTAGGTCCCTAATCCATTTCCAGTGTGTTGTGGTGTGAGAAAGTGGTCCAGTTTCATTCTTTTGCATGGAGCTCTCCAGTTTTCTCATTACCTTGTGTTGAAGACACTCTTTTTCCCATTGCACATTCTTGCCTCCTTTGTTAAGATTAACCATATAATTGCATGTTTATTTCTGGGTTTTCTTTTCTGTTCCATTGATTAATGTGTCTCTTTCTGTGCCAGTACCATACTGTTTTGGATACTACCTCTTTGTAATAGATCTTGAAATCTGAAATTGTTAATGCCTTCAGCTTCCTGTTTTGTTTTGTTTTTTTTTTCAAGATTGCTTTGTCTCCTCAGGGTCTTCTGTGGTTCCATACAAACTTTAGGAAGGTTCTAGATTTGTGAAAAATGCTGTGGGTATTTTGATAGGGATTGCATTAAGTCTGTAGGCTGCTTTGGGTAGTACGGACATTTTAACATTGTTTCTTCTTCCAATCCATGAGCAAGGAATGTCTTTTCATTGGTTTGTGTCATCTTAAATTTTTTTTTCTTATTATGTTCAATTAGCCAACATATAGTAGTACGTCATTAGTTTTTGATGTAGTATTCAACGACTCATTAGTTGCATATAACACCCAGTGCTCATCACAACATGTGCCCTCCTTGGTACCCATCACCCACTACCCCATCCCATACCCCTTCTGTAATCCTCTGTTTGTTTCCTGGAGTCCAGAGTCTCTCATGGTTTGTCTCCCTCTCCGATTCTTCCTATTCAGTTTTTTTTCCCTTCCCCTGTGGTCCTCCGCTCTATTCCTTATGTTCCACATATGAGTGAAACCATATGATAATTGTCTTTCTCTGCTTGACTATTTCACTCAGCGTAATCTCCTCCAGTCCCGTCCATGTTGATGCAAATGGGGGGTATTCATCCTTTCTGATGACTGAGTAGTATTCCATTGTACTTATGGACCACATCTTCTTTATCCATTCGTCTGTTGAAGGGCGTCTGGGCTCCTTCCACAGTTTGGCTATTGTAGACCTTGCTGCTATGAACATTTGGGTTCATGTGCCCCTTCTTTTCACTACATCTGTTTCTTTGGATTGAATACCCAGTAGTGCAATTACTGGGTCTTAGGGTAGTTCTATTTTTAACATCTTGAAGAACCTCCATACTGTTTTCCAGAGTGGCTGCACCGGCTTGCACTCCCATCAACAGTATAGGAGGGTTCCCCTTTCTCCACATCCTGGCCAACATTTGTTGTTTCCTGTCTTGTTAATTTTGGCCATTCTGACTGGTGTAAGGTGGTATCTCATTGTGGTTTTGATTTGTATTACCCTGATGGCTAGTGATCTTGAACATTTTTTCATGTGTCTGTTGGCCATTTGTATGTTTTCTTTGGAGAAGTGTCCATATTTTCTGCCCAATTTTTGACCGGATTATTTGTTGTTTGGGTGTTGAGCTTGAGAAGTTCCTAGTAGAACTTGGATAACAGCCCTTTATCTGCAATGTCATTTGTGAATATCTTCCCCCTTCTGTTGGTTGCCTCTTAGTTTTGTTGACTGTTTCCTTTGCTGTGCAGAAATTTTTTATCTTGATGAAGTCCCAGAAGTTCATTTTTGCTTTTGATTCCCTTGCCTTTGGAGACATGTCTAGTAAGAAGTTGCTGTGGCCAGTTTTTAGTCTTTGGAGTATAGGTTTTCTACCTCCTTGGTTAATTTTATTCCTAGGTTTTTTATTATCTTTGATGAAATTGTAAATGGTGTTGTTTTCTTAATTTCTCTTTCCACCACATCATTATTAGGGTATTGAATTGCAGCAGATTTCTGTGCATTGGTTTTTGTATTCTGTGACCTTAATGAATTCATATATTAGTTTTAGTAGTTTTTTTTTTATGGCATCTCTATGGTTTCTTCTATATAGTATAATGTCATCTGCAAATAGGGAAAGTTTTACTTCTTCCTTATCAATTTGGATGCCTTTTATTTCTTTGTTGTCTGATTGCTGTGGCTAGGACTTCCAGTACTATGTTGAAGAAAGTGGCGAGAGTGGATATCCCTATTTTCTTCCTGACCTTAGGGGAAAAACTCTCATTTTCTCCCCATTGAGTATGATGTTCACTGTGGGTTTTCATATAAAGTCTTTGTTTCATATAAGGTCTATGTTGAGGTATGTTCCCTCTAAACTTTGTTGAGTTTGTTGTTTTGGGTTTTTTTTAAGATTTATTTATTTATTTGACAGAGAGCTTGTGATGAGGAGGAGGAGCAGAGAGAGAAGGTCAAGCAGAGTCTGTGCTGAGTGTGGAGCCCATTGTGGGGCTCCATCTCATGACCTTGAGATTATGACCTGAACCAAAATCAAGACGCTTAACCAACTAATCCACACAGGTGTCCCTACTGAGGGTTGTTTTTTGTTTTTTGTTTTTTTCTTTAAACCATGAACGGATATTGTACTTTTTAAATGGTGAATGATTTTTTTAAATGTATTGTTGGATTTGGTTAGCTAATATGTTGTTGAGGATTTTAGCATCTGTGTTCATCAGTGATATTGGCCTATGTGTCTTTATCTGTTTTGGTGTCAGGATAATGATGGTCTCCTAGAAAGAATTTGTAAGCTTTCCTCCACTTCTATTTTCTGGGGTAGTTTGAAGAGAAAGAGTACTCTTCTTCAAACATATGATAGAATTCTCCTATGAAACCATCTGGTTCTGAGCTTTTTTTTGTTTGTCAAGAGTGTTTTGGTTACTGATTCAATGTCCTTGCTGGTCATCTGTTCAGATTTTCTTTTTCTTCCTGATTCAGTTTTGGGAGATTATATGTTTCTAGGAATTTACCCATTTCTTCTAGGCTGTCCAGTTTGTTGGCATATAATTTTTTGTAATATCCTTTTATAGTCCTTTGTGTTTCTGTTATTCAGTTATTTCTCCTCTGTCATTTCTGATTCTGAGTCCTTTTTTTTTTTTTCTTTTAATGAGTCTGGTTAGAGGTTTACCAGTTTTGTTGATCTTTCAAAGAACCAGCTCCTAGTTTCATTGATCCATTCCACTGTTTTTTTCTAATTTTTGTTTTTAGTTTCCATATCATTTATTTCTGCTCTCATCTTTATTATTTCTTTCCTTCTACCAGTTTTGGGTTTTGTTCTTCTTCTTGTAGCTCATTTATATGTAAGGTTAGGTAGTTTGAGATTTTTCTTTTTGAGGTACACCTGTATTGCTATAAACTTCCCTCTTAGAACTTTGCTGCATCCCAAAGATTTTGGATAGTTTTGTTTACATTTTTATTTATTTCTGTGTCCTTTTTAATTTCCTTTATTTCCTAGTTGATCTGGTCATTGTTTAGTGGCATGTTATTTAACCTCCGTATGTTTGAGCTTTTTCCAGATTTTCTCTTCTGGTTGGCTTCTATTTTCGTAGCATCGTGGTCAGAAAAGATGCGTGGTATGACTTTGATTTTTTTGAATTTGTTGAGACTGGTTTTGTGGCCCTAATATGTGATCTGTTCTGGAAAAGGTCCCACATGCACTTAAAAAGAATATGTCTTTGGGGCACCTGGGTAGCTCAGTGGGTTAAAGCCTCTGCCTTCAGCTCAGGTCATGATCCCAGGGTCCTGGGATCGAGCCCCGCGTCAGGCTTCTCTGCTCCGCAGGGAGCCTGCTTCCCCCTCTCTCTCTGCCTGCCTCTCTGCCTACTTGTGATCTCTGTCTGTCAAATAAATTAAAAAAAATATATGTCTTTTGCTGTTTTAGCATGGAATGTTTTGAATATATCTGTTAAATTCACCTTGGTACAGTGTGTCATTCAAAGTCGTTTCCTTGTTGATTTTTTCCATTCAGATGATCTGTCCATTGATGTAAGTGCGGTGTTAAAGTCTGCTATTATTATTGTATTATCAAATAGTTCCTTTATGTTTGTTTTATGTATTGGGGTGCTCCCCTGTTGGGTGCATGAATATTTACAATTGTCATATCTTCTTGATGGATTGTCCCCTTTATGATTATATAGTGTTTTTCTCCATCTCTTATTACGGTCCTTGTTTTAAAATCTGTTTGTCTGATAAAAGTATTGCTACCCCAGCTTTTTTATCACATCCATTTGTATGATACATGTTCCTCCATTCCTTCACTTTCAGTCTACAGGTGTCTTTAGGTCTGAAATGAGTCTCTTGTAGGCAGCAAAAAGGTGAGTCTTGTTTTTGTTTTTGTTTTTTTAATCCATTCCGTCACCCTATGTCTTTTGATTGGAGCATTTTGTCTACTTACATTCAGTGTAATTATTGATAGTATATTTATTTCCATTTTGCTACTTGTTTTATGGGTGTTTTTATAGTTCTTCACTTTTTCTTTGTTGTTCTCCTTTCTGTCTTTTCTCATGATTATTTGGCTTTCTTTAGTGATGCACTTGAGTTTGTTTCTCCTTGTTGTTTGCAGATCTATTACTTGGTTTTGATTTATGGTGACCATTAAGCTTGTATATAACATCTTCTGCATATAGTAGACTATATTAAGTTGATAACCACTTAACTTTGAATCCATTCTTTACTCCTTTCCCTGCCATGTCTTAAGTATATGGTGTCATACTTTACACCCTTTTGTAAGTCCTTTGACTCATTTTTACTGCTCTTCTGTAGTAAAAAGTAAAGTACTCCTACTTATAGTCTTTCCTTTCCACTCAAGGAGTCCCCTTTAACATTTCTTGCAGGACTGGTTTAACAGTGACAAATTCCTTTAACCTTTGTTTGTCTGGTAAACTCTTTATCTATCCTTCTTATTCTGAATGATAGCCTTGCTGGATATTCCTGGCTGCAGATTTTCCCCTTTCAGCATTTTGAATATAGCATGCCACTCTCTTCTGGCCTGCAAAGTTTCTAATAAAAAATCAGCTGTTATCCTTACGTGGTTTCCCCCTGTATGTAATTGTCTTCTTTTCTCTTACTATTTAAAAATTCTCTTTCACTATTTTTTGTCATTTTAATTACTGTGTGTCTTGGTGTGGTCCTCCTTGGGTTGATTTTTTTGGGGGGTTATCTGTGCCTCCTGGACCTGGATGTCTGTTTCCTTCCTCAGATTATGGAAGTTTTCAGCTATTATTTCTTCAAATAAATTTCCTGCCCACTTTTCTCTCTCTTCTGCAGGGATCTCTATAATATGAATGTTACTATGCTTGATACTGTCACTGAGTTCCCTGAGTCTGTTCTCGTTTTGCAATTTTTTTTGTTTTTCTCTCATCTGCTCAGCTTGATTACTTTCTACTTCTCTGTCTTCCAAGCTACTGATTTGTTCTTCTGTTTCTCTTGACCTGCTATTTGTTCCATCTGGTGTATTTTTAATTTCATTTATTGTATTCATCTCTGATTGGTTCTTTTTTAAATCTCTTTGTTAAGGGTCTCACCGATATCCTTCACTCTTTTCTCAAGTTCAAGGAGTGTCTTTATGATCATTAGTTTAAATTCTCTATCCAGGGATATTACTTATATCCATTTCGCTTAGGTCTCTTGTTGTAGTTTTGTCTTGTTCTTTCATTTGGGACATGTTCCTCTGTGTCCTCATTTTGCCTAAGTCTATTTCTCTGTTACGGAAGTCAGCTTCGTCTACTGCTCTTGAACATAGTGGCCTTATGAGCAAGAGGTCCTGCAGTGTATCCTGCAGAGCCATGTCCCCTGTTCTCCAGAACCTGATACGTTAGGGGTGTCTCCTGTGTATGTTATATGCCCCCTATTCTTATGGCCGAGCCACTTTTTTTTTCACTCCAGTCATCGGCAGTGCCTCTCTTGGCTTGTGGGCAGCGTTTGCTCCCTGTGGTATTAGTGGGCTGGTCTGGGTTCTCCCCGGGCTTGAGTTGAGTCAAACCAGGCGTTTGCCAGAGAGGCAGTAGCACCAAACTTTAGGGCACTGTCCCTGTGTTGTCCCCTGAGATGCTTTTGTTGGTGGGTGGGGCCTGTAGTCAGATCAGCTGCCTGCCCCCGGCCCTCTCTCAGGGGTCTGCAGTGTGACTGGTGTGTGTGGTTATCTTTCCCTCTCTCTGGAGCAGGAGGCTGTTTGTGGTGGTGCTGGCCCCTGTCAGGGCTGTTTGCGCACTGTCGGGCTTGTGGCGCCATTTTGGATGGGCTCTGGCCAAGAGCACATTGGCAGGTGCGGATCCACACAGCAAACAGGGCGAGAGGCAGTGTTAGCAAGGCTTGTGTTGGTCTTCTGCAGGGCGGGACTGGCCACACCGGGGCTGAGGCAGGCTTGGCTGGAGGGGTTGACTCCACTGAAGCGCGGCTGGGACAGGGCGTGGGGAAGCAAGTTAGGAAGTGAGTATCGGTGCTGTGCTGGCTCCTGAAGCGGGCCGTGTGTCTGTGCTGGGGGCGGAGGAGAAGGATGGCTCCTGCCGGCTCCTTTACTCCTGAAGGAGTCTCTCTGCCATCTCCGTCCCTCTAGAACATGCACAGAGAGAGTAAACAACACTTCCTCTGGTAGGCGCCAGGAGCTTTTCAAGCTGCTGCATCCGTGCTGTATTTCAGTGGACTATTGTGCTTTCCCTGTAAGGGCTGGGGCTCAGTTTTCTCTTGCCTGGTGATTTTTTAAATTCCAGGTTTTAAGGCCCACTACTTGTAAGAACTCAAGAAATTCAACCCTCTGGTTTTCAAAGCCAGATGGTATGGGGAAAGCACCTTCCCTGTGCAGGTTCCCTGGTGTGATTGTCTCTTTCTGTCCCTACTCTGGGCTCCCGCCGCATTTAGTGGAGGAGTTTGTTCTGCCAGCCATTGGTTTTCTGGGTTCTTTACACTGATGCGAATGTTACCTTGTTGTATCCATGAATGAGGTGAGCATAAGGTCCTCCTACTCTGTTATCTTCCCAGAAATCCCTACTTTTTGTGGTTTTAATTTAGAATTTCATGTAATTTTATTTTCTTTTTCCCCCCTCCTTTTTTTTTTTTACATGCAAGTTATACTTTTTCTTCGTGGCTGTCCTTGAGTTTATAGATCTTATATAATATGCATATAATCCAAATCCACTTTTAAAGAACACTAGACCACTTCACAGGTAGCACAAGTATTTTATAGTAACGAGATCATCTTGATTCCTTCCTTTGGCCTTTGTATCATTCCCGTTCCTCCTTTCACTTACATAAAAGCATGTATATACACATGAGGTATATACATAAGCATGAAAATATAGCATGTATGATATATAGATAAGTATATGTAATCGAATACATTGTTGCAATTATTTTGAATAAATTTATCTGTTAGATAAATCAAGAATAAGAAAAACATAAAAGTTTTTCTGTCATCTTTACCTGTTTCCTCTTGATGGTCTCCCTTTCTTTATGCAGATCCAAGTTTCTGGTCTGCATGTTTTCCTTCCCTAAAAAACTTAACATCTCATGCAAGGCAGGTCTCTTGGTGACAAATCCCCTTGATTTTTGTTTGTCTTAGTAAGTCTGCTTCTCCTTCACTTTGGAAGGATGATTTCTCACTTTCTATAAAATTCTAGGTTGGTGGGGTTTTTTTTATCTAAACACTTCAAGTATTTCATTTCACTCTCTCCTTGCTTGTTGGTTTCTGAGGAGAAGCTGGATTGAAATCTTTTCATTTTTCTGTAGATGTTTTTCTCTTCTGGCTTCTAACAGAATGTTCTTTATTTTTGATTTTCTGTGGTTTGAAGATGTTATGCCAAAGCATAGTTTTGTTTTGTTTTGTTTTTTCTTTTTGGCATGTACCCTGCTTGATGTTCTCTGGGATTCCTGGATCTGCAGTTTGGTGTCTGACATTAATTTGAAGAAATTCTCAGGCATTATTATTTTAAGGATTTCTTTTGTTATTTCCTCTTTCTTCTCCTTCTGGTGTGCCCGTTATGTGAGTGCTGCGTCTTTAGTAATCGTCAGTCAGTCCTTGGATATTCTGTTGTTTGTTTCAGGTTTTATTTTCTCTGCTTTTTGATTTTTAAAGTTTCTGTTGAGATGTCCCCAAGCTTGGAGAGTCTTTCCTTAACTATGTCCATTCTACTAATAAGCCCATCAAAGGCATTCTTCATTTCTGTTACAGTGGGTTTTTTTTTTTTTTTCCTCTCTCTAGAATTCTTCGTGGTTCTTTCATAGAATTTCTCTCTCTCTGCTCACCTCTCGTTGCTCGCCCGGTCTCCTGTGCCGTCGACTTTATCCATGAGCGCCCTCAGCGTGTTGATCAGGGCTGTTTTAAATTCCGGGTGGTTCCGACGCCCCTGCCATGCCTGGTTTCGCTGTTCTGTCTCTCCAGATTGTGACTTTTCTTTTGGGCTGCCTTGTAATGCTTTCCTGATAGCTGGACTTGACGCCTGGGGGAAAGGAGCTGCTGTAAACAGGGCTTTGGTAAGCGGAGGGGAGGTGGGGGGGTGTGTGTTCTATAGCCCGTGAGCTGGTCTCACTGTGTCCATGAACTGGGCCTCTGGACCGTGAACCTCACAAGAGTTTCTTGGCTTTATTTTCCACCTCAGGTGCGACCTGATGGCTCTTGTGGGCTGGAGTCGGGATCTCCCTTCCACCGGGGCACTTAGCTCTGATGATATCCCATCGGGTTAGGCTCTGGTGAGCTGGTTTCCCCAGAGGGAGACCTTGGTAAGGAGAACGAATGTTCTGGGGTGATTCAGATCCCTTCCTCACCTTCCTCCTGCTGGAAGGAAGCAGAAAAGGATTCTTTTTCTGATGTTCACTGCGGGAGCCTGGTTGGGCTCCTGGTGGTAAGACGGGGCTGCAGTTTCTAACTCTCAGGTGGTCCCCCTGAGTCCCCAGCAAGTCCTCAATCACCGTTCAGGTCTCCCCGCCCCCGTGCTGTTCCTGTGGAGGCCTCTGCCCGTGAGTCTCCACTCTGGACGGCCGTGACTCTGTGTTCATCTGTCCGTCTCCATTCTCCGGGCCAGCGGTTGGCCCTGCGTCCTCCTGCTCTTTTGGATCTAAGAAGAAATGACAATTTTGAGTCTGTTCAGCTTTTTGCTTGGTGCTAGAATAGGGTAGTGACTTCCAGGTTCCTTACACGCTGACCTAGAAAACAAATTTTGCTGCTCCAGACGTGAAATTTACAAGGAACAGTTTCTGTTCTGTCGCCAGCCCAAGATGCAAGCTTAAAATCTGTCAAGAAGGTTGTTTTTCCTCTTTTCACCTGTCCTGAACTCAGGGACCACATCTGTCTACTTTGTCCACTGTCGCTGCCCCGGCCCAGTGGACACCAGGCAGCAGGGGCTTGGAGATTGCTGCATGGGGGGAGGGGGACAGCAAGTGACAGAAGGGCTTCACAGCAAGTGGGGCTGTAGGAGAAGGAGGGACCGGTGTGGGAGACCACCTGTCCCAGAGCATCCTCAGCAACCTAAGCCATTTGTCCCTGCATGTGGGCGCTCTCTGCCTCAGTGTCTGCTGTCCCTGCGTGCAGGCAGTTCCCGCTCCGGATGTCCACACAGTGACCCTGAAGAGCCAGGACCTGCATGTGGGGATAGAGCAGGTGCCCCCACATCTCCCGTGTGGAGTGTCTTCTTCTCTCCAGGCTGCTGTGACAAGATACCATAGACTCCGTGGCTTAAACAACAGACATATTTTTCTCAGTTCTGGAGGCTGGCAAGGCCAAGGCCAGGTGCCTGCAGACAGAGGGACTAGTGACGGCCGCTTCCTAGTCAGCAGATGGCCATTTCCTTGCTGTGCTCTCATGTAGTGGAGGGACAGGGAAGAACAAGCGGCCTTGAGTCTGTTTAAGAAGTGCTTGCGTCCCGTCCCAGGGGCTGCGTCCTCGTGACCTAAGCTCCTCCCGGCACTGTCCCAGACGTTCTGTCTGGGGCATCGGGAATGTCCTGGTTGAGGGCTGACCGTGCCGTCAGATATGCCTTCTCCCCGGTTTACCGCGTGCGCTGAGAGACATCGCAGGGACCGCAATCTACCTGTCGGGATGTGTCCCTCTGGCTCTGTGACTGCAGCAGCCCCCCTGAACCTCTCTGTGCCTCACACACACCGTCTGTAGAACAGGAGTGATGAGAGGCTTATTCTGATGGCTAAAGGGGACGGCTCACCGGCGGAGCCCTGACTCTGTGCCGTGAGCGCTGTTGCCCTCGTAACCATCATCATCGCTGTCAGTGACAACTAGGGAGGAACGGGGGGAGACTGGGTGCCCCCATGCGCGGGGTCTGAATGAGTTTCGCCTCCAATTTTGTCAATACCGTGTAGCTCATTTGTTCCTTGTTCCCTCCGCTAATTCCCTAGTTGAACCAGAGTGTCCGTGTCCCTGCGGCCGACAGGCGTGTCCTCCACTGGGGAGTCTAATCCGTACACTGCGCCCTTGGACGCGGCTTTAGAAGGATGGAGCGAGGACACCAGAATCGACAGTTGCTCGGTTCCCTATTTGGCAGACAGGCTGAGGGACCCCTGGCACTGGGAAGGGATACCCCAAGGAGGCCTCTGGTGGCACCTGCTGTGAACCACCTGTCCCTGACCGGGAGGGAGGACTACCAGATCGTAGCTTCACTGTCTGTAACTCCTGGTGACAGTTGGGCCTCCCTGATCAGGTTTCCAGGGGACTGACGAGCCAACACCTGTGGCCACCTGCACGGCTCCCATAGTGGCCACCATCGTCTGTGTCCTCATTGCTCCCTTCACATGAACACAAGAGCCCCCAGATCCTGAAGTCCATGCACCTTGTGACAGCAGGCACCCGGTGCCCTTATGTCCCTGAGACCTAGCAGTTGTCTCCAAGGATCTAGGCCTGCCCTAAGCATGGTGGCAGCGGACAGGGCCTCTGGGGAGGCGATGGAGGGACGCGTAGCCCACCGGCCTGGGCTCCAGACGCAACCAGCACAGGGAGTAACTTGTCCCCCTTGCCCCGTGCCCCAGTGGCACTTGTAGGGCTATCCCATGTCGCCCGGTCTGCAGACCCCCCACACATGACTGGTTGTGTTCTGCTAAGGGAGAGACATGCTGCTGACTGTCAGCGGTGAGTGCTTATCAGATGGCCCAGGAGGACAGGAAGACCGGCCCAGGGGGACCATTCCCTGGCTGTGCTCAGAGGTGGCTGATGGCAGTGATCTGTGAGACGTGATGACCCCAAACGCTAGTCTGTGGGGACAGTTAAGGTCGAAAGAGAAGCCCAGGGAGGCCGAAGGAGGAGTGCATGTCGCCTGAGTGCCACGGACCCCAGCGCAGCCCCAGACTGTGTGGAGACCCAGGGAGGGGAGCCCGCATCCGCAGGCACTTCAGGGTCACCGCTGTTGGGATTGTCTGTGCTTGTGCTCTCTCTTCCGGCGACTTTGTTTCCAGGAATGTCTCCCCCAGCTATCCTAGCACTCACGCACCATGGTTTATAGGAGGGTTTCTCCGCCTTGGTGCTTGTCACTTTGGGGGCCAGGGGCTTCCCTGCTGTTGGGGGGCACCCTGTGCACTGGAGCAGGATCCCTGGCCGTCACACGCTCCATGCCAGGAGCTGTCCGCCCCCAGTCGTGACATCCAAAAATGCCTGCAGACACTGCCCGGCGTGCCCGGAGGGGAGCAGCTCCTTTGGTGGAGAAGCACCAACACCTCTGGACGTTCATGTGTGGTAATGGCAGCAGGGAAATGCCCCGAGGGGACATCAGTCAGGGACCAATTAAACAAGTTTTACCCCATGTCTGCAGTGGACACAGGCATTGAACAGAAAGTTCCTGCTTGAGTGTGAAGTGCATCCAAGGTGTATGGGGAGGGGACAGAAAGAATTGAAAGTGGTTGTTTTTGTTGACAACGTACAATAAAGTTGCACACACAACCGTATTCTTCGCTATAAGGAAGAAAGAATAAATGAGAAAGCAGACCTTTTCTTACCCAGTGTGATCGGGACCCACCAATTCTGTTTCAGTCAGAATAGCTGATGAAAGTCAGAAACAGAAAACCCAGGCCGGGGCCTCGATGGGGGTCTTCTGGCCGGAGCCCCTGGCCCCTGCTGGCAACACGCCCACTGTGCGCCTCCAGTAGCGTCCAGCTCAGGTTCTAGAAGACGGAGTGGGGGCGAAGGTGCTTTTCAAAAACGATGTGGGCGTTCGCTCCTACATGGTAGTTTCTTTCCGATTCTGTTTAGGGGAGAAACAGTGAAATCTAGGGTACTCTACTTGTCATCTTGACTTTGTATCAAGTACAAAGTGAGGTCCTCTTGGGGAGTGTAGAGCGCGGGTGGTTTCTCCTTGATGCTTACCAGGGACTTGCAGAGGTACATTCACTGCGTACGCATTGCAGAGTTAAGGAGAGCGAGAACTAGTGGAGTTTCTACTGTTTCTTGTCACATCTGCTTAGGAGACAGTTGTTTGCCTGTATACAGGGCTGGCATGCGGGGGAGGGAAGTGCCTGGTGTGAAGGCAGCGCCTCCCCCAGGAGGTCCGCCAGACTTGCAGGTGGTCCTAGAGAGGGCTGGGGAGCGAGGGCAGGAGCAGCCGCCTGGCTGAGTGCAGACGGGGAAAGAGCACCTCCCGCAGGCCCGGAGGCCACACAGAGAGGGCGAGTGTGTGTGTGTGTGCAAGAGACGGAGAGGATTCTGGGTACATCTAGATCGTTGCTCCTGGTCATGGGACACCACTTCTGGCCTGTCTGTTCCCTATTTCAGGCAACGTTGTGAATGTGTCCCAAGGAGGAAGGCCTGGAAATAACGGCCAGGCTGATAGGAAGGTGTCTTTGGCACTTCACCCTCGATGGGAAAGCACCGTGGGGGCTGTGCTGACACCCCCCTCAAGGCAGAGAAGGAAGCACCCATTTCCCACCGAGCCTTTGAGCATCTGATCCTGGGTATGGGAGGGGCAGGGAGAGGAGGAAACCTTCCAACCAGCCGGGACAGAAGGGACCGAAGCCGTTTAAGATGGTTGTTCAGGTTGCCGCCTGTCTGTGCTGCTGGGCCTTTTGGAACGAGCCCATCTTACTTTTATCGTTCCACTTTCGGGAAGGCCCCCCGTCCTGCCTTGAGGACTCAGTGTTTCATGGAGCAGGTGATAAGAGCGGGGGGCACACGGGCTGGGAGCGGGGTGGGTCGTGGGCAAATGTCACGGGGAGGGCAGAGGAGGCTCCCTTCACTGCAGAATGGAGAGTGTGCTGGGTGGCTGAAGTCTCAGGAAGGGGGCAGCGGTGGGTGCACGGAGGAAGCTGGCCTGGGCTGCCTGGGGCCCGGCACGTGTGGATAGGGAGCTCTTTGTCCATGGAACAAAGGGTTAAGTTGAGGGTCTTTGAACCCCTGAGCAGCTCTCTGGGGGCTCCCAGCCGTGCAGATCCTCCCACCTGAGCCACATCCCCTGGCACGGGGCTGGTTCTGGGGAGCCAATTGAGCTGCTTCTGGGACTTGCCGTTGAACTCCTGGGCTGCCCTGTGTGCCGAGCAGTTGAGGGAGACCTTGGGTCCATGATGCTCTTGTGAATCCAGGTGATATGTGGACCCGAGACTGACCCCCTGTGGTGGGTCCCGCAGGTGGTGGGGGGCGAGGCTTTACCCAAGTGACTGTCAGCAGGAGTGCGACCGGATTTAGCACCACCGATATGGAGGGACGTTCATACGGTTTCCGATGGTGCACCCCTGTAGCAGAGGAAAATGTACACCCCGGATATCTGTGCGTCGCTTGTATACCTGAGTCCATACGAGTGTACCGCAAACGTAAAACGCGCCCTAAAATCAGAGTACGGAGGGAGGCCATGGACTAGCCGCTCTGTAAGTGTTAGCAGCTCCTGCCGCAGCCTGACCCGCAGAATCCTGGGAGTCGGCGTGTCCCTGAGCCCACGGTGGGGAGCGGGTGACGGAGGCACTGGGTCCTCACTTCATCCTGGGTGTAAGATAGTGTAAGAGCTAGAGTTGTTTAAAGCTTATAAGAATGCCTTATTGTATATTCAGGAAGCACTGTCCGTCCTAGCTGGGGCGGGGACTCTCAGGGCAGACTTGGCCATCCGAGCAGCTCTCTGCCGACGGCAGAAAGCCGCCTTTCAGCCTCGGGCAGGGAGTCCAAAGAGGCTGTGTCTGGGTGAGGGCCCCTGGGACTCTGGGCTGGACAGATGTGGACGTGGGTGTGGGGGCAGGTGCGGCTGAGCACTTCTGGCACTACCTGAGCCAAGGGAAGAGGTGTCCCTCTCTGCAGGCTCTGGGACCCTGCCCCGGGGGCCGCGTTTGTGAAAAGCAAAAGCTAAAATGTACTGCGTTAATAGAACCCCATTTCAAATGCGGCAGGAGGCATATTGAAAGCCTCCTTGGAGGAGTCCTCTGAAGTCACCTGTCCTGAGTCAGGGCTCACCTGTCCTCCCGAGCACCTGCTCCCTGGCCTCTGTGGGAAGCCGGGCCTGGAACCCGCGCCCTTTCCCCCACGGACACCAGGTGGCGGTGCAGACAGCAGCCTGGAGGCAGGATGCTCTGGGGCAGACCTTGGGGACAACCTGGTGGGCCTTGTGTGGAGGAGTCTTAGGTCTGGGTGGTTCTTGCTGGACACAAAGCGGCCACTTCAGGGTCCCCGTCATTCACAAACAAACTCGCGCTGTGTCGCTAACGCCCGCCTGCAGGCGGGGGAGGAAGGGCCCCCGAGAGGCGATTTCAGGATTGAGGGAGGAATCCCGGGATGTGCACAAGCCAAGAACGTGCGGATTTTTACATCCTAAAGCCTTGGTGTCCAGGCCAGCTGCGCGCCCTAAGATGCCCGATGCTCGTGCCTCCGTCCCCGGGAGGAAGCGCATCGAAACCATGACCCGTTGGTCCTGACCCCCCTGCATCAGGAAGGTGCCCAGTCTGGGGCGGGATGGGGGCAATGGCAGGGAGATGAGGGCCGTAAGGAGGGCTGTGGCCTGGCGCGGGGAGCGGTGGGGACCTCAGAGCAGGGCTGGCCGGGGGTACCAGCCGGCGCGGCCGCCCCTACAGGTTGCCAGAGACAGGGCGGCTTCGACGTCAGGCGCGTCTCGTCTCACGGCTCCGGAGGCTGGCGGCGGCCTGAGTCCGGGCTGTGCCGAGGGCCCTCTTCCTGGCTAGCAGACAGCAACCTTCTCACCGCGTCCCCCTGTGACCTTGCCCCCGTGAGCACAAGGGGAGGCCTGGCTACTTCGGCTTCTGCTCCTCTCAGGACCCCTGTGTGATCGGATCAGGGGCCTGCCCTTACCGCCTCAACTCTAATCCCCTCCAGAGGCCCCGTCTCCTGGTACAGGCCCATTTCGGGGTGGGGCTTCAGGCATTGAGTTTGGGGGGACACCAACCCGTAGCCCCGGGGCAGGGGGAGGCTGAATCAGAGAGGAGCAGTGGGCAGGAGCGGGGTTGGTGAGGCCACTGGCTCAGAATTCGTGGGAGAGGAAGGGGGTCCCTGCTCTGTGAGCTCATGAGGGGAGTCCTGACTGGCTCATGGTCAACCAGGGGCCACATGGTCCCTCAAGAATGTTTATTGAGTACCTTCTGCATGCGTGGTGAGTGAAGCCTGGTGACAGAGAGGAGACAGGGGAGCATGAGTACCTGGGTGTCCTCAGAGCTCCTTGGTCTTGTTCCCAAGCTCCCTCTTCATCCCCTGCTTCCAGCGAGACCCGAGTGGCTCATGACCTTTCTGTTCACTCCCATGGGCCATCAAACCCCATGCGGTCTCTGAGTCCCAGAGGCTGTTTGGTTCAGGAATCTGAGTGTCCTTCCCAGGGTGATAAAGACTTCTAGGCGACTGAGTGTTTCCCCTGCCCCTGGTCCCCCTGCTCATCCCCCAGCGGGAGCTTGTCCACTGCAGCTGGAGGGGCCCTGGGCTCGCCGCTGTCCCTGCGCAGGGCCTTGGGGCCCTCCCTTCTCTGAGAGCCTCCCTTTCCCCTCAGAAGTATCTGGTGTCCTCCCTTGGACAGTTTGAGAACCGGAGGCCCTCTGGGTCCAGAAGGGAGCCGCATGAAGCCAGAGGGTACGGGTCAGGCCTAAGAGTTTCAGGAGTTTGTCAGTCCTCTTGCTGCTCTAACAGATGGCCATACTCGGTGGCTCTAAGACAAATTATTAGCTCACAATCCTGAGGGTCACCCTGGGCAGAACTAAAGCCATCAGCTGGTTCTGGGCCTTTTGAGGCTCTAGGGGGTCTCGCTTCCCTGCCTTTCCCTTCTCATGCCGCCTGCACCCCTGGACTCGCGGTCCCACCTTCAAAGCCAGAAGCAGCCGGTGGGGACTTACCCATGTCCCTGTGACACTGACTCCCACACTACCGTCTCTCAGCAATAAGGACCCCGTTGATGACATGGGCTGCCCCTGGCTAATCCATGGTCCCACAGTCATGTTCTGGGGTCAGGAAGTAGACATCTCTGAGGGCCTTCATTCTGCTGACCGCAGTGTCCTTTTTTGTGTGGTCGCGGACCCCTCATGTCACCTGTTCCTGTACCATTCTCAGCAGCGTGCCCGGCACATAGCAGGTCCTCGGCGATGACAGAGGTGATGGCACGTGGGCCATTGCCCCATCTCACCGGTGACAGACCAGAGAGGACGTGGCTGGCTGGGGCTGCGTGGCCAGCTGGCAGTGGCCCAGGGACACCCCCGGACTCCCGTCCCCCTCCACGGGAGCGCAGCTGCGAGCTGGGGCCGAGCGCCCTTGCTTCCCCCGGGGGGCAGGTCCCCGTGCTGCTTCCTGAAGCCAGGCTGCCCAGAGCCCTGGGGACGTGGAAACACGGGATCCGCAGAATCACTTGCTTGGAATCGCGGCAGCAGCTCCCGTTTGAAATACACGCGGAGAAACGCGTTCTTCCCGGGGGGGTCGTCGGCCGGGATGCCTGCCTTTGGAGTCCCCCGTCGGGCTGAGAATTCTTATGAAGGGCTGGGCCTGCCTCCTCCTTTTGAGCAAGACGGCTGGGAAAACGGAGTTTAGGGTAAAGTAAAAGGCTGGTGGCTCTACAGTATGGTTTCTGGGGAGCAGAGAGCAGAAGCTTCAGGGACAGCAGACAGCAGGGATTTGGGGGTCCCATGGGCAAGAGCCACATGACTTCCTTCCTGGCAGCCCCGTGGCAGGGACTGGGCTCCGTGGCAGCCTTTCCTCTGTTCGTGGTCCCTGTGGCTCATTGACCTCCACGCTCCCTGTCTGTGCCCCCCCCCCCCCAGCTCTCTCCCCGCCTTCCTTGGCTCCCTGCTCTCTAGGTTCCTGTCCCTGCCCTGCCCCTGTTGGATGTCTCACTGGCTCCCACCCTGTCCCAGTTCATCCACACAGGCTGTCCCCATAGCCTCCCCCCGTGAGTGGCCGGCCTTTACCCCTGGCTGCAGGGCTCTGTGACGCAGAAGCCCCAGGTGTCCCTCTGTCCTCTGCTAGTGTCCCCATAGATTTTCTGACTGCCCCCGAGCTCCCCAAAAGCTGAAGCTATCACTGCCCTTTCAACAGGAAACCCGCCCTCCTTCCTGGGTCTCCATTCTCCGGCACGTCCTTGCCGTGATTCTAGGGAGTCAGGCTCCAGCAGCTGCCACCTCCCCTTCCCCGTCTTCCCAGAATTCCTCTCTTTGTTCAGGAAATGCGAACCCCACTTTGCATACTGCACGGGAGAGAGAGATGGGCAGGGGCGAGTCCGTGCCTCCAAGGCTCTGGGAGTCTAGTGGCAGCCTTTCTGAGCGCCCCTGTGGCTTTTAGAAGGGGTCTAGCCCTGCTTCAGGCCTGGACAGAACCGTGGTGACCACCCTTCCACCAGAACCAGCTACAGACTGGCCTCAGTGTGGGAGCCACTGTTTAGGGGGCGCTGGACAGCAGGGGCAGGACCACCACCCTTGTTAGACGGGAGACACGGGGTGAGCTCCACGCTGGCTGTCCGGCTTTCCGCTGGGGCACCTCCCTGGGGCGGGGGGTGGCCTAACCAGGATGAGGGGGGAGAGAGGGGGTAGCTTCTGGGCTGTTGAAGCAGCTGGAGTCTGTAGGACAGGGACAGACAGGCTGTGTGAAGGGGCCCCGGACGTTGGCGTGGTGACTGAGCGAGCCAGGATGCCGGGCTGTGCCCAAGCAGGTGGAGCTCCATGAGGCTCCATGCCGGTCACCTGTGGGAGTGAGGCCTGAGCTGGGGTGTAGGAGGTCGGGGGTGCGGGGGACCCAGCCCAGACCACGCTCAAAGCCACATAGACCTGCGGGTGTACGTTCAGGGTCTTCAAGGTCAGGATGAACAAAGAGATGGAGAATTTTAGAGAAAAGAACTATGAAAGAGCACTGAGTGCGCATTCTGGGGATAAAGCACGTAATGGTTAAAACTGCGTCACAGCCCATGAAAGGTGGCCCCACCGTGTCACTGCTGGTGCCCAGACAGGCCGGAGGGCCCTTTTCACGCGGGCTCATACCCAAGCCGGACCCTGGGGCCAGCGGGGCACCCCTGCCACCCTCGTCTCTCTCCCGGCACCCAGCCCTGTTTGCTCCTTCCAACGTCAGCTCGTGTGGCCTGAGCCCCTGGGGAGCCGGGTGGCCAGTCCCGGTTGCGTCAGCAAGGAGAGGGCGCGTGTCCTCGGAGCAAAGACTTGTGCATCTCTGTAATTATGTCCTTAGGATAAATTCCAAGGTGCCACTCATTGAGGAAAGTCTGTCTCTTGGCGAGTTGAGCTTCAACCGCCGAGCTTCTCAGCCGTTCGTTCTTACTAACCACAGCCCCATTTACATTCCCTCCTCCTACCCAGGAGGGCTAGGGGAGCAGGCGGAGGGGGAGAGGAGCACCTGTCAGCTAAAACCAGCGCTGCTCTGGCCCAGGAGTCTCCGGTCCCGGGGACGGGGCTGGGAGGACAGGAGGGAGGACCGTGCCTATAGCTTCGGGGAAAGAGCAGAAATGAACACCTGGGTGTCCATCCCTGGGGGTCTGGATGAGCAAGTGACAGGCTCTGTGACTGTCACACTCTGGGATCATTGGCGGCCCTCAAAGGGCAGGAGCTGGCTTGATTCACCCTGATCTGGACCAGAGCCACATGTGTGAGCGGGACCTTCCAGGCAGTGCGCCCTGTACGCTGTGATCCCAGCGCCACACAGCACGCAAGGCGTTAATTGTGCAGAAGTAGGACGTACACCTGCAACATGGTAGTGGTTTCCTCTGGAGGTGAGAGGTGGGCGGGAAAGGGTCTCTTTTCCTTCCTCATACTGCTTTGAGCTTAATGTGTCTCCCACGAGAACATGTTGCTTTTGTAGCCGAACGAGGGAACGTCCTTGTTTATTTGCCGGAAGGCAGCGGGCGGGCTCCGTACTCAGCCATGACCTGGGTCAGCCCTGGTCTCCCTGAGCCTCATCCTCCCTCGCCAAAATTCACTGGGGTGGGCAGGGGCGCCTGGAGGGGGCCCTTCCAGCGCTGAGCCAGGAGCTCCCCATAGGACGGGGTGGTCTACTGAGATAACCCTGTGGTTTCTCGTAAGGTTTGGTAATTTGGTGAATTACAGGGATTGCCTTTCAAATCCTCCCCCCTCGGCACTGCGCTGCCTCCCACCATATGTGGGTCATGACATATTGTCATTTTTATAAATTCTTGGCCTTGACTTGCTACATTGTTTCTGATTTTCTATCCGTATTCATGAGGTGTGTCTTTTTAAATTTTTCTTTGATTTGAATGTCTATTGTTGCTTTATTCTTCTTGAGTGAGCCTTGGTAGTTTGCACAGAATCACAAGAAATACTTCTTGCCTCCCCACCCCCAACCGCTGCCTCCCCTTCCTTCCCCCTCTTCCTCCTTCTCTTTCCCCTGATACGTCGCCTGGACTTGTATCAATTTCACTGCTCTTCTCAAAGAACCAGCTTTTGGTTTCAATTTTTTTCACTCTTTCTGTTTCCGATTTCACTGGTTTCTGCTCTGATCTTTATGATCCCTTCGGCTTCCTTGGGTTTAATTTGCTCTTTTTTTCTCTGGTCGCCTAAGATGGAAGCTCAGGTCATTGGCTTGAAGGCTTTCTTCTTGGCTAAGATAAGCATTTAGTGCTGTGAAGTCTCCCCCAATACCATTTGGGTATGTTGCATTTTTATTTACTTCAAGATATTTTCTAATTTCCCTTCTGATTTCTTCTTGGAACTGTGGGTTATTGCAAAGTTTTTTTTTAATGTAGTTTCCAAAGATTTGGCTACTTCTCTGGGGATCTTTCTGTCCCCGGTGCCCACTTTCATCTCCCGGCGATCGCAGAGCGTGTTTTATAGGACCGGACGGCTTTCCACTGGATGCAGACGGGACCAGAAGCCGGCACGCCGCGTCCTGGCAGCAGCCGCACGCCCTGGAGAACACCGGCGACCTCCCTGCGGGGTTTTGTACACACGGTCTAGACCCCGATGCCGCTGCCGGCAGGTGGGGTCTGTGTCGGCCCCGTCCTTGCACACGCCTGTGCCCACTTGTTCTTCCGGCTGCTCACGGGGCTGCTGAAACCTTCGCTTCTGCCTTCACACTTGCCCTTTCTCCTCTGTCGGGTCAGCTTTGTGCGTTTGATCCTCTCGCCACGTTCACAGAGACTCGGCCTCGTGCCATCTCCTGACGAAGTTGTCCTTTGTCCCCGACGGGGTTCTCGGCGAGGGACTGACCGCGTCTGCGTTCCTGTGCCCTTTCTGCCTTCCCGGGATTGGCCTGGTGGCACCGCATCGTCCCCCGCGCTTCTGGGCTACTGAGGTCTTGGCACTGGCGAGGCGCGTTCTGTGGGCAGCAGCGGGCCTGGTCCTTCGCTCCCCGTGTCCCGCCCTCGAGGAGGCGCTCAGACAGTTTGCGCTGAGTGGGATTCTTCCCGGGTTTAAACCCAGCCTCGGGCACAATCCAGGCCTTCGGTTCTGCCTCTGTACGACCCCCTGCCCCCCAGGGCCACCCTGTAGACTCGGGGGGCCATGGTCCCCCTTTCACCTTCTCAGCTCAGGCCGTGTTCCAGGCTCCCCCCGGGGCCTCAGCCCAGAGCCTCGGGGGCCGGGAGCGAGGTTTCGTTGGGCTCGCTCCACCTAGTTCCTGCCCTGCCAGGATCACTGTCTTTCTAGCATCTTCACCGTTGTTTCCTTTCGCTTGACTTTGTGTTCGTTTTGGGTGGGAGAACCCGTCTCCGTCATCCGTCGTGGCCAGACCCGAAGTGCACATCATTACTTCGGGGGCAGGGGCACATCACCCTGCACATTCCTTCTACGGAGTAAAGCTAGCTTCTGGGACCACAGGTCCCGGGGTGTGGTGGGGGGCAGCTTTCAGGTCCCCGCTCAGATGCCGCCTCCTCCAGGAAGCCTTTCCTGATGTCTCCCTCATGCCCCCTTTCCTCCGAGGCTTATTCTGCCTGGCGCCGTGTAACGTGTAAGTCAGCAGGCGCTGAGGTTGTGCGGGAAACACTGAACAAGGAGCAGCTCTCTGCGTGGATGAGCCCGGCAGGTGTGTTCTTCTCCGTGAGCGAGAATGTCTCCAGCTCACACAGTGACCGCAGTAAGGGAAAGAGCCGGGCAGACGGGTGGTTCGGAGGTGCCGTGAGCCTGCGCCTGGGGAAGGCACGCGTCCCGTGTTCCCGGCTATGACAGGTGCTTGTTGGCGCCTTCCCCGCCCTCACGGGACCAGGCTCGGCAGTGAGGCCCTCACCTTGGTGGGGGGCGGGGGGCGTGGGGGACACAGCGTAGCAGGAGCCTGGCTGCCCCGAGCAGATCCGTTGAGTGTCGCTCAGCCTGTCTGCGCTTCAGCGGGAGAGCAGGTGCTCCGCGTGGACAGGCTACATTTGAGAGGCCGGGTAGGGACTGGTAGGGACCTGGGTGGGGAGGGGGACATCCTGAAGGAAGTGGGTAAACAAGTCTGCGGTGTGGGAGAAAAGCTGGGGCTGCCTGGGGAAATCCCGAGCCATTAGCAGGGGTCTGGAGGGTCTCAGGGGACAGAGGTGGCCATGTGGGAAGCAGGTGTGGACAGAGGGGTTTGAGGATTGAGTCCCGGGGCACAGAGGTGGGGAGATGACAAGGAACCAGGGAAGGAGACTGTGGTGTGGCCATCGAGACGAGGACAGCAGACTGGCGTGGAGGTCTGTGGGGAGGCGGTAGGGAGCCTTTCACAAAAGAAGGGAGGGGCTGATGACCTGAAGTTCTCCAGCAGCGTCTCTTGCTCTGCTGCGCTGGTGACGGGAGCTGCCGGGACAGGGACAGGGACTCCCCACGTGCTGGGGCATCAGAGAGCATCCGTGAGCGCCCGTGAGGGGGACGCGTGCAAGGCTGCCCCCGCTGGCTGAGCTGGAGCCCAGGTTCCGCTACTCTGTGGCCCTCGGGCCGCTCCCGTACCTGGGGGAGGCGGCAGCATCACCCCATCCTACCCGCCGTGCCCTGCCCATCAGTGCCGTGTCGGAAAGGCGCCCCCAGCGTTTGCTGGAGTTGAACTGGATGCGGTAATATCAGGCTCGAGCTTTTAATTTACTTAATTTTGGGGCCTATACATTGATTTTTTTTTTTTTAATTGGCTTTTGCCGATACAGAACTCCATCATCTTGAGCAGGACTGGTCTGAAGGCCCAGGAGAGTCTTGGCCTTGGAAAGACAACACAGTTGTCAACAAAGGCACCAGGGAAGGGCACTGTGGGCTGGGTGAGCTCTGGTCAGTTCCGGCGCTGTGGGCCTTGCACATGGGGACGCCTGGGGAGCCCGCAGACGGGTGGGACGATGGCAGGTCCCCGGGAACCAGGCCTGCCTGCGCCCCCCAGGGTCTGCCCGGCGGCTGACGGCTGGTCTGCATCGGGAATGCAGACTCGCGGAGTTCACGTCTACCCAGGCCTAGAGGGCAGGGAGTCTGGTGCTGGACAGAGAAAAACTTCCTTCCAGAGGCTCAGCCTCGTGTCCTTGGATGGATGTGCCCTGTTTCCATTTGCAGAGTTTCAAAAAGTGGATGCTGAACATTTTTGCCAGTTGTGTTGTTGCTTTTTACTTAGAATTTTCGACCATCTTCGTTGATGTCGTTCAACGTTGTTCTTTCTTTTTAAATAGTTTTCTATTTTCACAGAAGGGAACTACGTTTGTGATAAAAACACAGCACGGAAGAGCAAAATGAGTACATAAGATGGTCAGTTCCCGACGTTTCTCTGCCAATGAACAGTGTCATACATGCTTGCAAAAGCAGACACTTACGCATACGCAAATACGTTTTCTCAGACGACGTACGTACTCTAGGACAAGCTGCTGTCACAAAACGCCACAAGCATCCCGCGAGCGTCTTTCTAGCACGCAGTAAGCCACACGCCGCCGTTCGCCACGGTTCCCACGGCCCAGTGCTGCGAGGCGCTGTGCTCCGACGGGGTGTGCTGGATTT
Organism: Enhydra lutris kenyoni; assembly: GCF_002288905.1. Taxonomy (NCBI): domain Eukaryota; kingdom Metazoa; phylum Chordata; class Mammalia; order Carnivora; family Mustelidae; genus Enhydra; species Enhydra lutris. The sequence continues at coordinate 3,342,561 of NW_019154090.1, read as the reverse complement.
GTCCGTTGTGTGGGATTCTTACTTTCATCAGTGGTGCCTCATGAAGACATTTCCATGTGTTCTTCTGTGCTCGTCCCACGTGCTTTGGGGAGCAGACTCCAGGGGTGGGACTTCTGGGTCAGAGCGCGGTGTGTCCGGGGGCACCTGGGGAGGGAAGCTGCACAGAAGGGTCTCGCGGCCGCTGCTTTCCAGCCTCCCCACCCACCCGGGTTGGCATGTGCGCCTGGGACGCGTGCTCAGTCACGGCAGGGCTGGCCGTCAGGTGCACATGCCGGTCAAATTTATGAAAAGTTTCATGTTTATCTGGAAATTTCCTTTTTTGACTTTTAAGAAACAAAACCTAGTAACCTGCTGACACTCTGGAGAAGACCTCAAGTGAGCCCATCAATTTTTGGGGTGACCCTGCTGTGCGCACGGGCTGTGCCTGGGAGGCTGGGGGAACTGCTCGCTCCCGGCGCAGATCGAATTCTCATTTACATCTGTAAGTCTCTGATGAGGGGATCTTTTTTTCAGTGAAGAACAAATATGATTAAAGTTTATAATAAGAAACCCAAGACATTTGCAATGTGCTTAAAAGACTTTTGCTATCAAGCGCTGAAAGGATTAAACTGCACCCAGGGCCGTTTCACGGTTGAGCGCGTCCTGGATCTCCGAAAACCTCAGCCCCTTCTCGCCATGTACCAGACCCTTGACATTCTCAAGGATCGTCCCCAAGACCTTCGAGACTCCCTTAACTCATGAAGGCCACCACGGCGCTCGATTTCCCCCAGAACACATAGTAAAGGCTAACCAAAGCCGTGTGCCTCCTTCAGGCTCTCTGAGATCCTATAAAGCTACTCAAACAAATTCAGGCCAGAGCCCTTGCTGAAATGGCATGTGCAGTCATTAGTTTTCTCTGTCTCTATGAAACACATGGCAAACAAGCTCACATTAGAAATTCAAACCTCAGTGGAGCCCCAATTTTTGTGTCTTACTTTATCCCAAACTTCCATTAAATGGTCACGTTATTAGACTCATTTCTTGCTTTCTGTTCCCATCTTGGACACTGGACGCTGGCTGTCTTTGGGAGCCTTTTTTGGGGGGCGGATAACATTTGCCTCCACCCGTGGGAGTGTGACGTTGGATGATGGTTTGAGCCCCAGGATTGAAACCCGTGTCCCAGTAGAGATGCAAAACCAGTCACCTTGTACTTCCCAGTTACTCGCCAGGGCAGGTGGGGGTTCTCAACGAGCCGGAACACGTCCATCTCCTAGCCCACTAATGAGCGGTCCTTCCCATCTGTGAATGCCACCAGACCCCACCTCTTTTAATTTAGACACTCTGTCCTCTGAGATCTTACTTTGCTCCCCGATTTCACTCAGCTGATCCTAGACATCTGTGGAAATAAAGGTCAGCCTCAGCCTGGAGACCCTGTGTCAGCCCCCCATGCCCTCACTCCACAGTCTTCATTGGGAATTTGCTGCATCAGCACGGATCTAGGGCCCGGGGAGGGAAGACCACCCTTGAACTTAGTCTTGTGCGGGAGACAGAATAAAGTAGCCAACAGGGAAGAGATTGGATTCTGGGGCATTAATGCTGTGGTGGGCTGGTGGTTGGAGCCTCGTCGGGCCTCTGCAGGAAGGTTCAAGGCTGGCTGTGGGGACAGGGCTGGCCACGAATGGTCGAGGGGAACAGGGCACAGGTGGAGGACAGACCTGCTGCAGAGGCCCAGAGGTGGGACGTTCTAGAGACTGAAGACCCGCGTGGCCAGAGGGCAGTGGTCAGCAGGGAGTGTGGACCATGTGGGAGAGGGGGAGAGGACGGGGGCGGGGTGCCATGTGAAAAGTAACTGTAAGTCACGGTCCACACTCAGAAGAAAGCTGGGAGCCATTAATAATCACTCAGGGTACCAGGTGTAGACCAGGACCGTCCCTGGAGGCCTGGGATGTGTGACTGCTTGCCCACCCGTGGAACACGTGGCCCACGGTGGTGACATCACCGTGTCTCCGACTTGCCCACATTCCCGCTGGAAGGCACCCCACGCTGACAGATGTGCCCCAGTTGTACGGATGCCGATGCCTTCTCCCAGCAGGGTGGGTGGCTAGCTCAACCAGCCAGCGCTTGACTAACAGTGGTCTTCTCGTCCCTTCTCTCCCCGTCTCTGGTGGTGCTCAGGAACACTGCCAAGGAAATGCAAGAAGGAGCTCTTGGCGGTAAAGCTGCGGAACCGGCCGAGCCAGCAGGAACTGGAAGACAGGAACATTTTCCCCAGGAGGACTGATGAAGAGCGGCAGGAAATCCGGCAGCAGATCGAGATGAAACTCTCCAAGTGAGTAGGGGCACGTCGCCTCGGGTAGAGGCTGCGTCCCACCGGGCAGCCCGCGCCACTCGGAGGCCTGGCCCTGCCCTCCCAGGGCCGCGCTGTCTCAGGGCGCCCACACGGGGCTCTGATGGTGGCTTCTCTCCTTGCCACTTTCTGCACTCGACATGGGTCAGTGCGTTGTCCTGGGGAGCTGTCCCATGTGCCTTTGGGTGCTGAGTGGCAGGCTGGGTCTCTACATGTGACACCCTCCTGTGACCATCAGAACTGTCCCCACGTGTTTTCAAATGTCCCCAGGCCACAGGGAGCACATCCTCTGCCCCTAGGGGAGAAGCTCTGGTCTCTAGTGGCCAGGCCAGGCACCTGCAGGAGTGAAAAGGCAGTTGCACTGGGGAGAGACAGTGACAGAGTCGGGGGGATGTGCCTTGCTGGCATCCAGGGCCCGAGGGACCGGCCTTCGTTCTCCTGTCGGTGTTGCTGCTGGAGCAGGAGCCCCATGTTCTCCTTTCCTGCTGTTCTCGAGATAGAGGACATTCCCTGTCTCCTCACCGGGGGCGAGGCTCACGTGAGAAGCCAGGGAGAGCGGGTGTGCCCTGAATGGGGCCTCCTGCCCTCACGCTGGGGTCATGGTGGAACAGCGGTCTTGAGCCTCTCTCTGCCTCCGTTTCCTCGCAAACTGCTCCTTTCTCTCCACCGGGGCACAAGCCCTATTTACAGTCACACGCTCAGCAGCTACTTGCTGAATAATACGATGTGCCAGACACTGGGCAGGATGCTAGGGTGTCATAGCGAACAACACAGAGGCACTCTCTGCCCTGTGGGGCTTATAGCACCTGTGTGTGCTGCAGGCATGGCTGGATCCAGGTGCTTGGATGGCATTGACAGGAGTTGGTCTGTTTCTGTTTCCTGACTCTGTTGTGCTCTGTGTGGCTTCATTCTCTGGCTCTTTTACTTGACGCCAAATCCCCTAATCCCCGAAGCTCCAGGCTCCTTTCCGAAACCAATCCCTTTGACCCAGAGGATAGAAGGGACTAAACTGGACAAGTCCGGATCACGTGCTCGTCCTTGAGCCTGTCACCATGGCCAAGAGCATATGCTGTTTGGTCCAGCTTGGCGAGCATTGCCGCTGGTCTTGTTGGGATGTGTGCTTGCAGGCTTGGTTTTGTCTTATTTCTAGTGAGAAGGAATGTTTTCTCAGTGTTAATCAGCTGTTTGGTTTCTTTTCATGTACTTAACCTGCTGCCTTTTCCATCTTAATAATTTTAGGAGTTTACTTGGGAAATTGCGGCTTCCATTCCTTTCTCAGTCTAGGGGCTCATGTTTCATTTTGTTTCCACTTTCCTGGGTGCAGGAAGGTTGTCGGGTTTCCAGTCGTATCCTCCGGGCATCCACAGGTCTCTCTGCAAAGGGCCAGAGAGGAACTCTTCCAGGCTTCGTGGACCCGACAGTGTTGCAGCAGCACAACCCTACCCTCGCAGTACTAATGCCCCCCGTGTGGCGTGTGTGGGCCTATCTGCATGCCAATAAAACTTTATTTACAAACGCAGGACACAGGATGTAGTTTGCTGACCTCTAATGTACGTTGTGGGTTCATGCCGTTTGTGTCATGTTTAAAAAATCCTTCCCTATCCAGAGGTAAAACGTTTATTCCCTCACTGAAGTATTTTGAGCTGACTTCTAGCTCTGCCATCTCATAATGGTTTTCTATTTGATACACAAACCAAGTTTCTCTTTCAAAATAGAGTATTAAGTGAATTGATTTAAAGAGAAAAGTAGTGGGGTGCCTGGGGGGCTCAGTGGGCTAAGCATCTGCCTTTGGCTCAGGTCATGATCTCAGGGTCCTGGGATCCAGCCCCATGTCCAGCTGCCTGCTCAGCAGGGAGTCTGCTTCTCCCTTTCCCTCGACCCCTCCTGGCTGCTTGTGCTTGTTCTCTCTCTCAAATAAATAAAAATCTTTATTTAAAAACAAAGGAAAATAGTAAATAGTGATGTATATGTGGTTCAAACCCAGGACAAAGTTATCATGAGGACCCCTGGTGTGAGAGAAGTCCAGGGATCCCCACCATGTACAGAGAGGAAGCGGGGGTGGGGGCCAGGAGCCACACCCGAGGGCCTGCAGAGGTTCCCTGAGCACAAGCCCTGGACTGGACCTCCCCCATTACTTGCTGAGGCTGTAACTGATGTTCGACCTTGGACGAGAACCCAGCAGCCCCTTGGGCATCCTTCGCCAGGTGTGAAAACGGAAAAGCGGGTCCAGTTCTGGGGCTCCTCAGAGGAGCAGTTGAGAAGTCAGGTCCCCAGAGGGTCTGCTGCTTCCTTCCCGGCAAAAACAGTTAATTGGATCCCTTTGTCTTGTTTTGCCTCTTTCTGGGGTCTGCACGAGTACGTGCTGAATAATTCAGCCCTGGTTGCCATGGCAACACGCCATCTGCCCGTCCCCCTCCAGTGTATTGGGAGTTTCTATTTTGTTTTATTTTCTTTAATTTTCAGACCTTGAAGATTTTATCTCTGGAGCGCTCCCAGGGCTGTTGGGGGTGAGGCGGGCACCGTCCCCGGCTCCGCGCGCAGGGTCTGGGGACTCGGGGACGTCGGAGGCCTCCCCCGATGCGGGAGTGTGGCGCCCCTCAGGACCATGTGCACATGTGTGTGCGAGGGCAGGCAGCGTGGTTAGGGACCCACAGCCCCACGCACCACATGGCAGGGGTGTTCTGGAAATCACGCCCAAAGTCAGGGACCCGCCCACTGTGTCAGGGGCGTGGCTTTCAAGGGGGAAGGATGCCCGGGTGTGTGCGTTTCTCCGGGTGGACCCCAGGCCGTTAAGTCCTGCCTGCTTTCCCTCATTTCATTCCATCCTTGCAGGAGCCGGGTGAAACAGGGGTCTTATCTTCATTTTACAGATGAGAACATTAAGCCTGGAAGAGGGGTTCAGTGACTCGCACAGGGGGCCCAGGTTCCAGGTGTGTCCCCTGGAGCCCATGCCCAGCCCCCCGGGGAAGTGTTCCGGGACAGCTCGGGCTCGTTCATCTCAGGGCTTTGCAATTCTCATAGTCCTCTGGCTTCCATCAGGGTGCGTCTGGGCCCCCAGCCAACACAGGTGGCCCCTGGGCACAGAGTCCTTCCCATCCCTGTCCGGATGGGGGGCAGAGATGATGCAGAGTGTGTCCCCCGCTGTGGAGCGGGGCGGGAGGGGCTCGTGATGCCCAGAACAGGCCCCTTGAGCCCAGCCTCACGGTCACGGCGGTGGGAATTCAGTCAAACGCTGTCGGCTCTGAACCTCCCTCCTGGTTGTAAGATGGAGACGGGACAGCGCATAAAGTGTGTTCCTGGCAGGAGGCACTCGGGGGGAACGGAGCTGCTGCTGGCAGGTGCCTGGCTGGGGGCCCCCTTGTTTCATGGTCACCTGCACAGGAGGACGGCGTGAGCACCCCCTCACCCGCCCCGCGCTCTCCTGGAAGCCAGAGCAGCCTGCGGGCCACGCGGCAGCACCAGCATCGTTCTCGTGTGTTCTTATTTGCGGCTGCTGTATGATCCACCTGGAGACAGGGAGCCTGAGGGACACACGAACTTTCCGTTAGCTGTCCCGTGGGGCCTCTGCACTCGGGGGCCGCGTCCTGAGAAGCTGATGAAGGCCCAGTCATGTCCTTCAGGAGTTGGTACTGAGCGTGTGAACACGGGAGTTAAACGATCCTTGAGCTTGTGCCTTTGTACATTTTGTACAAAGCCACATCCAGATCGTCTGCCACCACTCAGCCTCCATGGAAACCCAGGCTCCCAGGAAAAAAAAAACAAAAAAAAAAAACAAAAAAAAAACAAAAAAAACCTACTGTTGTGTACAGCGACCCACACCCGCCGTGGCCACCTTGAAATCTGCAGAACTGGAGAGAAGAGGCCGGACGCCTTGAGGGATGGGGATGGAGACCGGCGCAGGCTTCATCCCGGGCTTGTCTGGCCTTGAGCACCAGCTTTGGGACTTTCCACTGAAGCCTCAAGAGTGGTGACGGTCCTTTGCAGGGTCCCCGTTCTGTGGGCACAAAATTTCAAAAATAGAGAAACCTTTCTTTCTGTGGGCTAACCAGAAAAAAAAAAAGACTTTTAATTGTGGGAAAAGAAGTGCTTCCTTTGGACGGGGCTGAAGCTTCGTTGCGGGGCATGGGGGGCTGTCCTCAGAGCAGCAGGCGTCGGTAAATATTCGCCAGTTGAAGAAACGTTGCTCCACCACTCCCCCTGCTGCCCTGCAGGGTGGGAACCCAGCTCCTCCCGAGCCATTCGGCTCAGGCCCCCGGGCCTCCTGCAGGACCGTCTCATGATGGCCGCTGGGGCATGTATGTGGAGTCTTCTATCCAGCTTCCTGGAGTGCTGCTTGGTAGTCTCCCCTCGAAGCCTCACAGGGCCTCTCTGGGGAAGCCGCTGTCCGCCGTCTGGTGTTCAGATGAGTGCTGGCTCAGACCAGTGCCGTCACGTGCCCGTGGGTACACGGCAGGAAGTGTGAGCGGGTAACTGGTCGTCTGGTCACACCAGTGCCCACCACTGACTGCGTATCTGGATCTCTGGGGAGCTTGGTGGAGACAGATTCCTAGACCCCGCTCCGGATCTCCCAAGTAGGAGTCTCTGTTCTAACAGGGCCCTTCTTCACCAAGTGTCCCTGCTGCCTGAGATGTGCTGTGTCTCTTCCTCAGGGTCTTGGGAATACTGTTCTCTGGGGCTTCGGGATCCCAGTATGCTGTGCTCTCCACGACCGCTGCCTGTTAGTATCTTAAGGAGAAAGCACACTTTAGGGGCACCTGGGGGGCTCAGTCAGTTAAGCATCCGACTCTTGATCTCAGCTCAGGTCTTGATCTCAGGGTTGTGAGTTTAAGCCCCATGTTGGGCTTTGTGCTGGGTGTGGCGGCTCCTTAAAAAAGAGAGAATGTACACTTTGGAGTTAATCGTGTTTCCCTTTTTGCTTTGGCCACCAGGATGCTCAGAGCCAAGTGTGCAGCTACTGTGGCAATGCTGTTGTATCATTTGGGGTGTGGGTCTGCGTTTGACCTTCTCTTTTATGCCCTTTGCCTGCATTTCCTCAAGTTTTTATTTTATCTCCATGGGATGTGATTTTTCTATATATGATTTCAAAATCATTTCCAGATTTTACTATAAAAAGTAAGTAAAGATGCATATTTTTTTATGGAAGCCCCCTCAGTGAATATGAGATTTTGCCACGTTAGCATCCTGTCAGAAGGGTTTCCGTGGTGCGACACCGAATTCAGATGCTGGGTTTCAGTAGTGTCTCATCTCGAAGGAGCGGACGCGTCTGCCAGCTTTGCTGTTCCCTCCCACACTCAACAGACTGGGAGTTTCCCTCAAGATCTTTACTTTTAAAGTAAAACGACAAGGCTCATTTTCACACGACCGTGTTTTCCTTTTTATGGGTTATTTTCATGAGCTGCATTTCCAGAAACGGGAGGAGGAGAAGGAAAGCAAGAAGAGCGGGAGGAGGCAAAGCACTTTGAATTAGACAACGTCGTTCCTCGGGAGTGAGGCCGCTTGTCAGGGAGCACAGCCGGACCCCAGCAGGTCCCCAATGTGAGCAAGCCTGGAGCGGGGAAGGGAGCAAGGCTGTGAACAAACACGGGGGAAGGGGAGAAGCTCTCAGCTTCATTAGGAATCACAGACACGAGAATCTCTAACAACAAAGAACCTTTCCTCCCCAATTAAAATGACAACAGAGCTTTCAAAGAATACAATTTTGAAATATGACCCTTTAATGTTCCTATAGACAGAAGTAGTAGTAAGGGACTGCAGAATCCCGCCCAGCCCTAGTGAGGTGGCGGGTTTCGCGCCCTCCCATCTGCCTGTGGCAGATTCTGCTTTGCTGGGGGTGGGCAGTGGCCCCGAGGCTGCTGCGGATTAGACGATGCACCTGTCGACCCTCCAAGTCTTCCCAGCTTCTGCCTTCAGCATCTCTCTGCTGAGAGATGGGCATTCCCGGGGGTTCCCGACGGTACCTGGGCTGCTTCTGTGGGAGATGCTGTCCTGACCCGGCCTTCCCATCATGACCAGGTCGGCACCGTGATCCGCGATCAGAGCACGTGTTAATGACTTGGTGCAGGTGACCCACCGCTGTGTGGGGCTCCGGATCCTGCCCAACCCGAGTCAGGCTGGCCCGGGTTGAACCTCGCTGGGCACCAAGACATTTGCTTTTCCGCCTGGCCGACATCCCGGGCAGGAACTGTTGTCTCTGCCCTGCAGAGGAGGAAACGGCCCAGAAAGGCAAAGTGGTGTCCCCACGTCCCAGTTAGTGAGCAGCGGACAGCAGGATCCGGAGCCTGCCCCCAGACACGGGTCCTCCCAACCTGAGGCCCAGGCGTCCGGCCCCATCTTGCACACAGAGTACAGAGGTACAGACCTACTGCAGCTGAAGCTTCTGGTGTGTTGTCCTGTTAGTGAAGCAGTCCCCTCGGTGTGTCCTGTTAGTGAAGCAGTCCCCTCGGTGTGTGTCCTGTTAGTGAAGCAGTCCCCTCGGTGTGGGTCCTGTTAGTGAAGCAGTCCCCTCGGTGTGGGTCCTGTTAGTGAAGCAGTCCCCTCGGTGTGTGTCCTGTTAGTGAAGCAGTCCCCTCGGTGTGCATCCTGTTAGCGTCCCCTCGGCTGGGCTGAGTCCGCCTGCTTCTGCCGCAGCAGCCCTGGGACTCGGCTCTGTGTCCCCGGTCCTGGGGACCCTGGGCACCATCGCTGCATCAAAGCAGGGAACACCGCTCTCGGGCCCACGGTACGACCCCCGTGCAAGCCAGCGCGCCACGCCCCCAGACCCGGGCCAGGCCTCAGCCGGCACGGAATGCCACCCTGACCATAGCACTTGCTGCCGTCCCTACAAACTCTTCGAAATTCTGCCCCACACCCTGAGTTTATCTGTGGCCGCTGTGCTAGAAGGCAAGGGTTTACGTTACATGGAGAGAAGGGAGACGTTGAGGCTGCAGGGAGACAGGACTGGTTTTCCTGGACGCGTGCGGCGTGCTCAGCCCTAAGTACAGGAACGTCTGGTTCTGGGGGACGGAATGGAAAGACTCGTTCTGAGATGCTGAGAGCGACGTGTGACCCAGCCATAGAGCTGCAGGGTCTAGTGGGGAGAGAGGGGCTGGGCAGGAGGGAGGCAGGGATGGGGACGGGCATCAGAGAGTGGGTGGCTCGGAGCACGATTCTGTTGGACCCGCAGGCACCGGTTAACCTGCTGGCGGGAGCACAGGATGTCCCAGGCTGAGAGCCTCCCACAACACCCACAACCCCGCTAAAAAGCACCAAGTCCTGAACCAGCGTGGCTGTGAGGACGTGGCGTTGCTGTGGAGGGGCGTGGTGGGCAGAGGGCCCGGGGGGCCGGGAGTGGGCCTTCCATGCTCCCCAGCCACAAGTAATTGCCTCTGCTTGTCCCTGGCCCAGCTCGGGTGTCACCCCCCACCCCTGGGCATGATCACCCCGCCCCTGACTCCCCCGATGCTCACACCCCGCCCCCTCCCACCCCCGACGCTCGAATCACATGCCTCTGTTGTCCTCATCAGCTGCCGCCTGAAATCGCCTCTTTGTTGGCTGTTGCAGTGTCCCCTCCCCCCAGGACACCGGGACCCTGTCTGTCTTGTCGCTGGTGTGTCCTTGATGCATCAGTAGGTGCTCAGTAAGTTGGCGCTAACCGGTGAGCAGAGATGTCTGGTCTTTGTAAGCGGCAGTGAGCGGCCCCTGAGGGGTCACAAGCAGGGGTGCGTTGGGGTGAGGGCACCTGAGGAAGACTGCTCTGCTGACATGTGGGGGGTCAAGTGCAGGGCAGGATGGGGTGAGTGGACACCGGTCCTGCAGGGGCTGCTGGTCAAGGAGATGGACACTGTCACACGGGCCATGAGCTGGAGGGGGTGGACTTGAGGACAGCGGGGGAGAGGAGCAGGCTTGGGGAGGGGTGAGGGCTTGAGCTCACCCACCAGGGTGGACCTGGATGCTGTGCCCCAGGAGAGGGGACCCAGGAAGGAGGAGGGGAGATGCACGAGGGAGGCTCCGTGTCCAGGTCTGGACGGCGTCAGTGGGGTCCCTGGCACACTTAGCAGTGGTTAATCCAGAGTGTAGGTGAGCTTGCGGAAGGGGTGTGTAGACCACGGGGGACCCTGTGGGGAGCCTCTGCTGGCAGCTTTGAAGGGATGGGTTGTGGCCAAGAGCAGCACCAGCTCAGCATCAAGGCCCCTGAGGGTCTCATGCGGTTGTGTGTTCCCGGTTACTGTCCGTTCATTTCCTACAGAGTCTTCCCTCTCACTCCTCGCTACTTTCACAGACGTTTTCACTGACCTCCAGGGACCTCTCGATGCCCTGGAAACGGGGCAGCATTAAATGCAAGCAAAGCAAAATGCAGGGGACTTGGAATCCACTTTCTTTGCTCTGAAAGCCTGCAGGGCTCGAGCTGTTGGCCTAGCTGCATAACCTGGGATCGGGGCTGACATACCAGGAGCGAGTTGTTTCTGTTTGGATGAAGCAGGCTGTGGCGAAGGCTACGATCTTCCCGGACGCCGAGGAGGGCCGGGCCTGAGTTCTCCCCGATCCATCAGGGATAGAGTTTGAGCGGCTGACACGGGACTCAACCGGGAGAGGACTCGGGTCGAGGATCAGCACCAGCTTGAGCCTCGGCAAGGACGCTCAGAGCCCGAGCTCGGCTCCCTGGAGCGTGAGAGCCCATGCCCTGGCTTGGTGTCCGCAGCCGCCAGTGGGTCCGTTTCTGAAGGGGTTTTTAGAAAGTGGAGGGAAGATGGTAGGTGAATAGATTCATGGAGAACGCGCTGTGTCCAAGATCACTTGTGAGCAAAAAGACAAGACAACCCCCCCCAAAACAAACAAACAACAACCAGCAAAGAAACAGAACAGCTAACAGCCGGGCATCTTCAGCAAGAAGCGGCACAGTTGTATGGGGAGCGTAATTCGGAGCTACAGTGGGCTTTCCTTTTCACTGTGAATCCCGAATGCAAAAAATGTGGGATCGCGCCTATGATCATTAGCCTTTGAGGTCGCGCATTTAGGAATTGAATGAAAGACTTATGCGTCACCGGAATTTCACCCACTGCCTCTCTGGGCTCAGGACCTTGTGATGTCACGGCCGCTGAGCCCTAGGTGACGGATCTCACCGTCTCCGTTGTGGCCGTGAGGAAACTGAGGCTCAGAGCTGATTGTATGTAGCTGGGGATTAGCTGAGTGAGGCCGTGAGCTTGCCCCTGCCCCGCTCAGCTCCGATCCGATCCGAGTCCTCAGCACCCACTGCCTTGGCCGCCCTGAAGTGCGCCATGGGCCCTCCCTGGTCCAAGACCCCTGATCCGCTCGTATGATTCCTGCCCCTCCAAGGCAGAGAAGGGAAGGTCCTGCTCTTTCGATGCCTCAGCCCCAGGCCTGCTCTCACACCTGGTAGAAAGCAAGCTCTTGGCCAGCAACACTTGACTGGATGGTAGCGGGAGGGCGTGGCTGAGGGTGTGGACAGTCGCACAGTTATGTGGGTGGGTAAGTGGACAGAGAGATGGATAGAAAGATGGACAGTTAGGTGGCTGTGTAGGCGGGTGGGTGGGTGGATAGACATCAAGGTGGACCCACCCAGCGGGTAGGCTGCGATTCAGTAAGAATTCGGTTCCACAAAGTCTGCGCATGGGCGAAAAGGCGTCCTTTCCATAGCGGGGCATTCGGATACCTCCAAGCAGTGATTCCACTCCCCGGTTTGGTGTGTGACCGACACATTCAGGAGCACGTCCATGTGCCACGTGCCTGTTTGGATCCACAGTGGGCGCTCCTGGTTTTGGAGTGTGGTTCCATCCCGGGGCGTGTCCTGGCGGGGACAGCACACGTCTCCTGCCGCACGGCTGCTCTCAAGCCCGCCGACCAGACTGGGCTGCAGGTGCTCAGGCACTGGGGTGGGAGTCCCCCACGCGCCCCCGCACTGTCCCGGGAAGGCTGGCGGACGTCAGGGCTGCTCCAGAATTCTTCCTGAGCATTTTCAGGAGGGGAGTAGAGTTTTCTGCAGTGACAAAGCCTCTTTACCCGTGACTCTCTGGCGGGGGAGGGGTTAGACTGTGTCTCCACAGCTCGTGGGCCGGGCAGGACGTGTGGCAGGTGGAGACTGTGTGTCCTCGCTGAAAGGGACAGCTGCCATCACCCACAGCGTGGACGTCCCCTCCAGCACGCAGGACCAGGACAGTGGGATCGTTCAAGGGAACCTGGCAACGTTGCAGATTTCCTTCAGTTAAATGCTGGCAGTGTATTCACATTTTTAAAAAACGAATGTGTGGACCCCACAGAACGCATTGGTGGGCCACATTTGGCCTGGGGTCGCGTCTTTGGACCTGTGATAGGAAATCCCTTGCGAGCTCGTTTTCTGAGAAGGCCGTTCTTGGCTTGCGCTGCGCGTGGGGGATTCTCGACTGTGGAGTTGCTGTAAACGCGCAGCATCTCATCGGCTGTTAGCGGCAGCAGCATCCCCGAGGCCCTGAGTATAGTCGCCGGTGCCCCATGGAAGCTTCCTCTCCCTCTGGCAGGGGCACAGCTGCGCTCTGAGAGCTGGGGTAGGCATCTCGGCTCACCTCGATCACAGATGGCAACTGTTGGGGGGAAGCTGAAGGCCCGAGCTCTGGCCAGAAGGCCTCTGCTGCCGTCCAGACCCTGGTTTCCGGCTGCGTGACCGCGGGCGGCCACCTCCCTGGCCTGCACCTCCCTTTCTTCCTCCGTAGAATGGAAGTGCTTCCAGAAGTGTCCATCTTGTGGGGCTGCAGGATGGAGGCCACGGGACAGGACGCAGGAGATGCCTGAGATGCCAGGAAGGGGGGAAGCCCGGGAAACAACAGGACTCCCACAGGGAGAGGGAGTTTGAGTTTTTGTTGTCAGTCTCCGGAGCTGTGATTTCTGCACCGATCAGTTCCCCTTTCCCAAGTGCACAGTTCACTGCTTTCTGGGGTTCATACCGTCGTGTGCCCCCACCGCCGGTTCTAGAACACATCCGTTCCCGCCAGAAGCAGCCCCTCCTAGTTGCCGATCTCTGGGCTGGTCCAGGGCTCCGTGGGCGCCACGTGTACTCACATTATCGTCTCAAGGATGGGGGGCGACGGTGTAGGCTGGCCGGTCCCGGACGTCAGCAAGCGTTAGTGTCTCTGTCATCTCTGCCTCACCTTCATCTGACCTTCAGCATCTTTCAGGACCTTCATCGCCCTCTTACCCGTCCTCCTTCCGTCGCCCCTTTCATCACGGTCACGTTGGCAGCGTCACTCTTGCGCCCAGTCTTACACATGGGAAGCACTTAGGGAACAGCGGCCTCAGCCCCTTGACGCCCACGAGCCCCGTCCGACTTCCAGGGGACTGGAGCCCAGTCTTTCAGCCCAGTCAGGAGCCTCCCACGGCGCCCCGTCTGCAGAGACTCGAGGGGACAGGGCGGGGGACGGGGATAGACGTCGCAGACCCCACACGTACTATTCGCGACGCCGCCACCGCCTGTGTCCCAGGACAGATGATGCCCTCCGCTGGGACACGTGGGGTAGGCAGCTCCCTGTGACCATCTTTAGATCCTGAGATCCTAGGAGCAAAGACTCTGCTTAGCCGTTCCTCTGCCCTTTTTCCATTTTCGGGGAAGCAGATTTGCCTGACGTGCTTCCCAGCCCTCTCGGGGTCTCGGGCGTGTTCCTGCGGCTTTGCTCCTCTTTCTGTTTAGAAAGCTCAAGCTGCCGGGAGGTCAGGTCTACTCCATCCTGCCAAACCCTCTTGGCTGTCAGCTTGGCAGGACCTACCCGAGCCACCGTGGTGGTGAGGGGCCGGCCGCCAATAGGACACAGTCTCCAAGGTCAGGAGGAATGCCCCCACTTATGGGGGCAGTCAAGGGCTGATTGCAAAAATGCAGAAGAAACACCAGAGGCAGGGCTGTGAGCAGACCCTGTGGGATGTGTGGGGGGGGGTAAGACGTGGCCTCTGCCCCAGAGGGAGGGTGTCCGGCACCCACAAGGCCTGGGTGGCCGGCAAGGCCAGCAGGGTCCGGTCAGAGCCTTGGCTGTATGGGATGAGTCTTGCACATTCTGGGTTTAGACGGAGGTAGCTAAGCAGCAGGAAACAGCACTTCCAAACAGGAAGGGTTTGACACATGGACTCCTCCAAGAGCATACGTGTAGACCTTGGTCTTTGGGTGGAGCTCATGGTCTGCAGGGAGCGCCAGGCTGTGGGGCTCAGGCTCCCATGTTTGGGTCATCGTGCAGGGAGCCTGTGGCCTTGAGTCGGCCTGGGGTCAGCTGCTCTTTGTTTTTCCTGGTTGCTTGGGAACCTGTCAGAGAAAGTACAGCGTGTTTTGTAAGAAAAAGCAAAATGACATCAAAATGACATAATTCGGTATCAATAAAACACAAATCCCAAACCAGGGAGCAGGGGGTCTGGTGGTTTAAAGGTCCTCTGGCGGGGCGCCTGGGTGGCTCAGTGGGTTAAGCCGCTGCCTTCGGCTCAGGTCATGATCTCAGGGTCCTGGGATCGAGTCCCGCATCGGGCTCTCTGCTCAGCGGGAAACCTGCTTCCTTCTCTCTCTCTCTCTCTGCCTGCCTCTCCGTCTACTTGTGATCTCTCTCTGTCAAATAAATAAAAAAAAATAAAATAAAAAAAATAAAGGTCCTCTGGCTGGGATTGGCAGACTGAGCATGGGCGCCTCCCACTGCCTGAGCCTGGGGAATGGTGTGGAACTCCCGCCTGCTCGCGCTTTCAGGGACTGAGTAACCAGTCCTGCTTTAGCGGCCGCGGGGCTTACCCCTGGGAGTCGTGGTTGTAGCTGTGATGGCACCATGGGGCCTTTATTAACATTTATTAAACTTGTGTTCTGTGCCGCAGTCTCTGCTTGGCCTGCGTTCGTGGAAGCCCAGGATGTAAGTGCTAGATCGGTTGTATTTTGTGGCTAAGGGGATGGTGGCTCAGACAAATTAGGTAGGTGTTCAAGTCGCACGAGTAGGCTGTCACAGAGCTGAGATCTGACCCGCAGGCCAGCTCTGAACACCGGGCCTGGAACCACTCCGCTTCATGGAGTAGTTTCAGACCGTGAGGTCTGTCGTGGTTGCTCTGTAGTCACCGAGAGCCCAGGCTCCTCCTGTCTTCCTGCTCGGTTATGCTCACGCTGGCATTTATCCTCCATGGTCTGAGATGGCTGCAGGAGCACCAGACATCGCATGTGAGTCCCAGAGGCACACACCGTGCTAACCGTGGGTGTTCGAGTTAATTCAGTTGTGGAGATAGAATGCAGAGGGAGGGGAAGGAGCGAGCAAGCTGATGGACCAGGGAACGGAAACATCCCATGGCAGGTAGCAGCAGCTTCTAAAGCAGACTGGCCCGAGGAGTCTCTATGGCTCAGGCGAGTGCCCCACGTATGCTCTAGCGCTGGGAGGTGGCAAGAAGCTGGGGGGGGGTGCGGTGTGGACAGATGCTGTTGTCCCTTCCTCAGTGATTACCCACTCTGACAACCTCTCAGTTCAAGGACTCCCTTCCTGAGCAACTTCTGTGCGTCACCTTCCACTCTGAGCTCCGGGGACAGGGGAAGGATGGAGGCAGGGCCTTCAGGACCAGGGGACAGGACAGGAGGGGGTCAGCTACGCAAGCATGTGAGAGGTGCAGAGACACACAGTGAGGGGTGGTGGGACACGGGAAGTGCTCCCAGCATGCCGGGTACAGGGGTGCTGCTGCCCCGTCCCCTGCCCCTGCTTCGCCTCTCTGAGCTGTGAGGGTCGGCTGCTCCCGAGTGCATCGATGGAGCTGCGTGTCCCGTAGACGTCATCTGGGGCAGCGGCTGGTGGAGGAGGCTTTCAAGTGCAGATTTGGTTTCTGTCTGCCTTGGTGTTGTGTCGTCCAGGTTGGGGCCCTGTCCGCAGCCCCTGCCCGCACTCCTGCCTGTGACAGCCCTGTCTGCGCCTCCCAGGCCCATAAGGGACACGGGACAGGGCAAGACACTGGTGATGCCTCAGAAATCTGGTTAAAAGCAGAAATTGTAAACATGATCTGTTCTTGCTCGGAATCCTTTCCTTCAGCCCAAGTCATACAGGTGAGGATCGAGGACATGCCACGGAGGGAGGACATGCACCCGAGGGCACAGAGGTGGTGTGCGTTTTGTACGGTTTCTAGTGTTGGGTTTTTTGAAGAGGAGTGAGCGCGGAGAGGTGCCAGGAAGGATCTGCGTGCAGAATCCCCCTAGAGTTTTCGATTCCCTCCCGTCGTTTTCACTCCCTCTCCCCGACTGGCCAGCAGGATATTTTTAGCATCTTCACTTTCCTGACTCCAAGCCTTCAACCCTGTTCTCACAGAAATGTTTTCCTTTGACACCCATATTAAGTCATTTAATCAATGTGCATAAAATTTAATTAGTTTACCTAATCACAAAAATAAGCACACCTGCTACACATAGGTTTGGGAACAAAGGGAGCCGATCTGACGGGCAGGGGACTTACTGTGGAGAAGGGACTGCGAGGGGCAGTGGCCGTAAGCCAGGCACGGTCCCGGGTTTCCGGCCGTCCAGGACTGGGAGCCTGGGTGCTTCCAGTGTGGGTGAGTTGGGACACTGGGAAGAGCCCCTCCCTTGGTATTGTCATCCTCATTTATAGACAAGGAGGTGGTGTCGGTTGGACAGCAGGGAAGCCAGTAGGAGACAGATAGGGATTTATTGCACGGTGTGGGCGTGGGTGACTGCGGGGCTGGCTAGGCAGGTCTGAACCCGTGATACAGGTTGTCAGGAAGGACTGGAGCCATCAGGCACAGTGTCCACAGGTGGAATTCTGTCTTCACCAGAGAGCCTGAGTCCAGCTCCTAAAGCCTTTCAACTGATTGGACCAGGCCCACCAGAGCATTCAGAACAGTCTCCCTTTCATAAAGTCACCTGATTGTGGACTGTAATCACATCTACAAAAGACTGCCATTGTGGCACCTGGATGAGGGACCAAATGGACACCTGGGGACTGTCACTGCCGGGTGGACACCTCCGACTATCACAGAGCAAAAGGCAGTGAGAAGTTCATGAGCAGGCTGGAGATCCTAGAGCTGATTTGTGCAGAAGTTAGAATCCCGGCCCAGGCCAGGTCCAGAGCCCAGATCCTTAACCACAGCGTGATTCTGCATTTTCCATCTTCACGCTTCTGCCCATTCTTCCCAGAGTCCAAGGGCCGAGCCTTCCAGTGAAGGCTCATGTAGTCGCACCTGTCCTTTTCCACGTGTGTGGAGTTCAGTGCCGGCCACTGCTTCCTTTGTGCAGGCCCTGAATGGGCAGAAAGCGTCTGCCCTGCGTTTTGCTGTAATGTAAGGGCACTTCAGAAACTGTCCACCTAGAGCTGGAGCCGCTGGGTCAGAGGACACAGGCGTTTCTAATCTTGGTGGACGGCGCTGACGGTCCCACCCACGGGGATGGAGGGCTGTTGGCCTGCACTGGGGCCCACACTGAACTTCCCGCCGTGGGGCTCTCTGCCGTTCTGCACGTGACACAGGGACTCTGATCGTGGCTGTTACTTCAGTGGGACCTGGGGGGGCGCCTTTGCGTTCCACATGCTCACTGCTGCTGCCACCCAGCACCCCCGGGAGACGTAGCTGTCCTGGGACCCCCTGGCTGAGTGGCTGGCCCTCCGCTGGGGTGGGGCAGTGCCCATGGGAAATCAGGGGGCGGGGGGGGAGATTCTGGGTAGATGAAGGCCCTGCCCCCGGAGTCATGGTCCCAGCTGTGCGTGTGCCCAGCCCCCATCTCCCCAGTGGCGGGCAGCAGGTGGGGCCGTGGGTGGGGTCTGGACAGGCTCACATCCCCAGCACAGTCCTGCTTTCTTGCCTCCTCCCCACCTCTTCTCCCCCTCCCCCTCCAACCATGGAGGTCCAGGTGTGGGCGCAGACCCCACTGCACAGGACAGCACCAATGCGGGGTGACTGCAAGGGCCCGGGGGGCTCAGGTCGGGGGAGATGCTCTTCCCCAACATGGAAGCCTCTCCCTGCTCAGAGCCCACAGCCTGTCCCTGCTCTGTCTCGTGGGCCTGGTCTTCGGGTCACCCCCTCGGGAGGCCTCTTGTCCCCTGGCCTTCCCTCCCAGGCTGGCCACAAGTTCCTGTGGGTCCGCAGCCCTGACAGCACCCCGGGGGAGCTCCCCACAGCCAGCACGTGGCCTGCGGCTGTGTGTGGCAGGAGGACACCCCACGGAATGACTGCAGGGACACTGCACTACCCAGGAAACCCATCCCAGGCAGAGAGGCCAGCACGCCGGGGTGGCGCCAGGCTGGAGCGGTGGCGGGCTCGGAGTTCCCGGGAAGGAGCTCGCGGAATAGCCCGGCGGCCGTGGGTGTGGGGCTGTCTGCCCGGCCGCTGCGTCTTCTCCCTCCGAACTGCACCCTGTGTCCATGGAAGGACTCGTTCTCAGTTCTTGTGGACACTGCGGGGACATTAGTTCTGTTTTGAACCCCAGCCAGGGACAAAGCCAGGGTTTGGGGCTTCGACATAGGGCCAAGCAGGAGGCTGGGGCGTGCGGCTTCTGACCCGTGTCCCTCCTCCCTGAGCCAGGCCTGCTGTCCCTCTGCTGCCCCAAACTCCCTGCAGCCTGAGTGCCGTGCGGGGACAGTTCTGGAGCTGCCACCGCCCTGGGCCTGCTGCGTGCCGGGCCCTGGGCTCCGGGCTTCTGCGCCGGTTCACTTAAGTAGCCGCAACCCCGGGAGGCGGGTGCCGTCGTCCTCTGTTTTCAGGGGAAAAAAGCGCAGCTCAGAGGACACAGGGCTGCCCCCATCACAGAGCTGGAGGGTGACGGGGTGGGGACTGAAGGTCTGGGTGGCCTGGGCTGAGATGCTGCACTCCGAAAGCGCTCCTCTAGGCGAGTGAACGGAGTCGGATGTGGGGGCGGCGCTGAGGGGCTTGGAAATCCCTGACGAAGGCACGGCAGGTGTGGGTGGCGAGTGGGAGCCCGAGGCCATGGGGGGCGTGGGGAGCCAGGGCACGCAGGGGCGAGCCGGACAGGGCCGAAGCACAGCAGTGAGCGGGGTGCGCGGCTGGTCCCCCCACAGGCCCCAAGGGGACAGGCACATGAGGAGGGTGGCTGGGGGTCACCCTGGGAGCTGTGTGGGAGCCCGGCGTGAGTCCCAGCGGTGCTCTTTCCCGTGTGCTCCATGCTCTGTGGAAGGAGCCCTTTCCCCCAGGGAGTCAGGTCAGCACCGGGTGGGGAGGCTCAGCCCACGGAGTGTGGTTCTAGAGGCTTCTCTGGGGTTTTGTGAGCTGTTGGTAGGGACCTCGGCTTGGGAATTCTGTGGGTTTTGGCAGAAGGTTCTCGTCAGTGGGTGATAGGGTCTGAGGCAGAGGAGGGGTTGGGGGAGTCCAGTGGGTGAGAGCAGGCCACGGGGACAGGCAGGGCTGGGGGAGCCTCGGCCTCTGTGGATGGGACAGCCCGCCCCCCCGCCCCCCCCACCCCCGAGCAGCTGCAGGTCCAAGAAGCCCTCCAGTGATGGCGGAGAAGGTGGCGCTTTCCACAGGGGTGTGACTGCAGTTCACCTCCCGTGACTCAGTTTCCCTGGCAGATGAGAGATGGCGAGATGGTAGTGAGCAAAGGAGCACGTCACAAAGTTGGGGTTCATGGACCTCAGAAAGTCTGGGGCTTTGTGGCTCTGGAGAGAGGGGCTTTCTTCCCCAAGGCCCCGTATGCACCGCTCAGCAGCAGCAGGCTGGGATGGGTCCGTGCGCAGAACACCCTGGAGCGGGCACTGGGGGGTGGGTCCGTGCATAAAACCCTCCCCCACCAGCCTCCCTCCCAGCCGATGAGCAGGGTCTGGCCCACATCACGGCCCCTTGTTCATGGACAGCTCTGGAGTTCTGGCCAAGCCCTGGGGAGGACCGCTGACCTGGCCCAGAAGGAGGAGAGCGCGGGGACTGCCAGCCACCAGGGTGCCCACTCTGCCCCACACTGTGCCTGGGGGACAGGGGTGTGCACCCAAGTAGGGAATTATTCTGTATATTCCAGGAAAGTCAGGAAACAGGGTATTTGATATTTGATGATTGATGGTGAAATTAATAAATGTCCCTTCATGCTCTTGTTTCTCAAAGTATCAGGTGAGCCCAAAACACACCTGCCTGCTGTGTTTGGAGTGTGGAGCATTGATGGGTCTGGTGGCAAGGCTGTCCCCAACCCCAGGAGGATGGGGCAGAGGGACACCTACACCTTCAGTCCTCCTGGCCTTGCAGGGCTCCCTGGGGCTGGCCCCACGCTGGAGAAGGCCCTTGGCTGTAGGCAGAGCTGTGGGGCCAGGCCTGGCCCTGATGGCATGGTGTCCTGGAAACAGGGCCAGGGTCATGGCCAGCTGTGGCCCAAGCTGTGCTTCCCAAGGTCAGAGGGCCCTATGGTGATGGCCCCACCCATCACAGGTGTATTTCTCCCACGCAGGCTCCATCGCGGCCAGGCGAGACTGGGGCAGCTGGCCTCACGCGGAGGCAGGCTGGGGCCGCTGGGGTTGGAGGCTGGGCCATCACGTGGAGGCCCAGGTGCCCACGGAGGGGAGGGGAGCCCACGGAAGCTACCACACTCTGGCGGCATCTCTCCGGCTTCCAGCTGCTGCTCCAAGCCAGCCGCACAGCCCTGCCGGGGGGCTGGGAAGTGTAGGAAGCCCCGACCCTGGCGAGCTGTGGAGGTCCCTGCACCACTGGCCCAGGTCAGCTGCTAGAGCCCAGGTCACTGGGCAGTGGGACAGGGTGGGTGCTGTGTGATGGTGCAGCTGGGTCACCTCCATGAGGGTGGCTGATGGCTGGGCCTCAGTCACCACCCTGGGCCTCTGCTGGTGGGAGCCTGGCACCAACGGTCTGATGGAGGAGGGGATGAGTGAGTGTCTGTCTGATGGAGGAAGGTATGAATGAGTGTCTGATGGAGGAGAGGGTGAGTGATGGAGGAAGGTATGAATGAGTGTCTGACGGAGGAGAGGGTGAGTGAGTGTCTGATGGAGGAGGGGGTGAGTATCTGATGGGGGAGGGGATGAGTGAGTATCTGATGGAGGAGAGGGTGAATGAGTGATGGAGGGAGACGTGTGTGTCTTTGGGGGAGTGAGGGAGTGTGTCTGATAGAGAAAGGTATGAATGAGTGATGGAGGATAGGGTGAGTGGGTGTCTGATGGAGGATGGGGTGAGTGAATGTCTGATGGAGGAGAGGATGAGTGAGTGTCTCATGGAGGAGGGGATGAATGAGTGTCTGATGGAGGAGAGGGTGAATGAGTCTCTGTTGGAGGGAGGCCTATGTGTGTCTGATGGAGGGCGGGAGGGAGTGTGTCTGATGGAAGAAGATATGAATGAATGTCTGATGGAGAGAGGCCTGTGCGTGTCTGTTGGAGGGTGGGAGGGAATGTGTCTGATGAGGGAGGGAGGGAGTGTGTCTGATGGAGGAAGGTATGAATGAGTGTCTGATGGAAGAGTGTTTCCGCCCTCAGCGGGCATGGAGGCTGCCAGCAGGTTAGAGATCGCAGCTCCCACGGTTGAGGCTGGAAGAGACCTGGGCTCAGCACACCCAATGAGCTCGGTAGACACCAGTAACGGTGGTGCCCCCTGTTTGTTCCAGCATCTTGTCTCCGAGTGTCCTCACCCCTCAGCACCCCTTAGGGTCCCTGGGGCAGGTGACAGCTGAGGACCAGAGGCTCAGGTCGTGGAGGGTGTTAACAGGAGGCAGAGCTGGGCCTCGACTTCAGCCCCTGTGTGTGTGCGGTGGCTCTCGGCAGTGGCCCTCGGCACTGGTGCGGGCGGAGCAGACACATGACCTCCTTGTGCAGAGCCGGAGCCTCGTGGACGGTGCAACTGCGTCCCTTATTCCCGTGCGGCCCACACGGGCATCTGGTCAGCCGGCTGCCCGAGGCCATGGCTCCTACTGCCACGCACCCCCCACCCTTCATCTCCTCCGTCCCGTGTTTCCCGGGTTCGCAGCACAGGACCCGGTGTGGGGCATCTGTTTGGTAGAGAGGGGGGAGGGCCCCGTGGGACCAGGAGCCCAAGCTGGTGACAGGTGCTCATGGGACACACACCCACATGTGCATACGCTGTCCCCTGGGGTACCACGTCCCTCACCTTGCCCTTGGCTGGGTGCTCCAGACCTTCACCTCCCGTTGGGGCCCCCAAAGCCTGTCGGCGCGCTCCCTGCCCTGGCCAGCGCTGGCATCCTGGCCTCTCCTGCGTGCACAGGTGGGAACCAGGCCTGGAGACAGGCACAGCCTCTCTCTACCCTGGCACGCCTTTTCCTGCTGCCACTCCCCCCGCAGCTCTGTAATTAGCTGCCACACTCCAGCTTTCTCCGTGGGAAGAGTCAGAAATAGGCCGAGTCTTCCCCAGCGGCACCTGCTGCTCGCTCGCTCGTCACTCGCTGGGCTGGGCTGGGCTGGAGCGTTTCTGAATCGGGGGAGGGAGGAGCCTCCGGGAGGAGCTGGGGAATCCTGGGGCTGGAGCACACCCACGCCCTCCCTGAGGCCTCGGCCCCCCAGCTCCTGGCCCAGCCGCCCTGGGGCTGTGTCTGCCGGTCCTCTGAGAGCCCCTGGCCACTGAGGCTCCAAAGGAAGAGCCTCCCCTGCCCCGGGGCCGCTGGAACACGCCGCATGGGGAGGGGTCTCCATGCTCTCATTTGCCGCCAGCTCTCTGCGTGGGGTCACCTGTGCTGGGCCCCGGGGTGAACCTAGGCGCTAAGACCCGATCACGTTTGGTTCTCTGAGCCTTCATGGTCTTCTCTCATCTACCTCTGACAGGGGGTGGGGTCGTCGCTTCTGGAAGCCTCCCCCACACGGAGAGCAGAGCCGTCCCCACTCGAGGGGACGGCACGCCGTGGTTCACGGGTCTAGGCTTACGGGCACTGAGCTGGAGTTTGCCTGTTCGTCCTCTTGAGCAAATTCCTCCCCCACGCTGTGAACCCGCCCTCGACCCCTTGTGGGTCTGGAGCACCTGTGCTTCCTGACAGAGTCCCGGCCCTGGGGAGGCCTGTGTCTCCTTGTGGTGGCTTCTGCCCGGTCCCTTCTGGGACAGCAGCCTGGAGGAGCCCAGACAGGGTTTCCGAAGGCAAATCCGATCTCGGTGTCCCCTCAAGCCACCCACCCTTGCCTGCTTCAAGCCATTGTATGCCTTCTCGGACTCCTGGGACGGCTACAGACCCCTCATCTGACTCCAGGCTGTGGCCCTGTCCAGCTGTCCTGCCCCACAGACGCTCACACCCCTCAGCCCGTCTAAGGAGCGGTTGCAGAATCCCTCCTCATCCTTGGGTCTCAGCCCAAGGGGTACCTTCCCGGGAGCCCGCCCTGTGCAGGTCAGCCCACGTACCTAGGCTTCGTCCTAGTGCTGTGTGGGGACAGGGTGAGCGTCTGTCCCCAAGGGCACCTGTAGGCCCCGGCACAGGACTGGTTCTCGTGTCTCACCACCGTGTCCCCAGGGCCCCGCGGGTCCTGAGTGCAACCAGAACGTGCGGCGAAGGAAGGTCGCTGAAGCCGGGGCAGAAGTTCAGAATCTCGTGAAGTGGGATCCTGGGTACCGGGTGGCCCTCCTGGGTAGGAGTGAGTCTAGACTGGACCTCTGGACACGCAGCCCTGCCCTCGGGGCCTCCTCCTCCCCTGTCCCCCGTGAGTGGGATCCTCTCTCCTGGGGAGAACCACACAGGGAGGGTTCGGGTCCTCTGCTCCAGCCCCAGCCGCCTCTATGGGGAGGGTCGGGTGAGGGGCGGTGCCTGTGCGTCACTCATGGCGGGGTCCCTAATGGGGCTGCGTCCACCCAGAGGCCTGGGTTGGAGCTGGCCTGGGGGCCAGCTGTTCCCTTGGACGGGTGACATCCAGGAGGACGCTGCGGTGCAGGGCAGGACCCGGCCGGCTTTCAGCACATGGGCCAGGGGCGTAGATCCTGGTGATGGGCCGTCGGCACTTTTGAGAGATGCAGGAACTGGGTGACAGGCCTTTCTGGGCACCCCGTCCATGGCCAGTTGGCAGCTCCCGGGCTGGGTTTTCTTGAGACATTTTTGAGAGACGACTGTGTGCCAAGCTAGCACTCCCAGACGCTCAGTGCATTACCTCATCCCGTTCTCACACTTCTGGGAGAGTCTGTAATGGGGTCCCATTTTGGAAGAGAAGACAGGCCTCCAGCAAGAGGAGGCCTGGGGTGGGGAGGCCTTGCTAGTGGGCATTTGGGGGCTTTTCAGGTTTGAGGAAATCTGTGGCCTCAGTCCCTAGGTGTCGCTTCAGGGGACCTGGCTAAGCAGCTGACAGTCACTAGTCCCCAGGCTCTGTCTCCCTACAGATGCTCCACAATTCTGCCCAGAGTCGCTTCTTCTGTGAAGCCTGCCATGATCCCTCCTCCCCTCTCCACCCTCCACCACCCTGCACGCTCTCCCCTGTCTTGAGCCCTTAGGGGACGGTCGCTGCGGCTAGAGAGGTGTGGTCTTCCCGTGGCTACCTCTTCGTGTGGTCTCGGAGGAAAGGGGTCCACGCGAAACCCTCCGCCCCCACGGTGCCTGGTCGCTTGTTGGTCACACGCCCTGTCCTGTGTCCTCCATGGCATAACATCCTGGAATGTCTTGTCCCTTTTCGTACTGTTCATCGGCCTTCCTCCTCAGACCGTGGGCTTTCCCCGGCGGAGGAGGCTGGTCGAGCGCCGTGTCTGGGGGCGTGGGACCGCCTGGCACAGAGCCAGCCCTCCCTGGTCCTTTGCTGCGGGAGCGAGCACGTGGCATTGGGAAATCGGGGACCTCTCGGTGCCAGTGGTGGTGAGGGAGCCAGATCTTGTGCGTCCCACTCCCAGGGCCGGTCGGGAGCCTTCGCCCTGGGGTCCCAGCCAGGCCTCGCGGGGGGCCGGCTCACATCCCCGCAGACCTGCAGACGTACTGTCGAAGCGGCCGCCCACGGACCCGCCGCACACCAAGCCACCAGGCGCGGCGGAGGAGCAGCAGAGCCCGGGGACGCCCTCGGCTTTGTGCTGGGACAGGGGTTCCGAAGAGACGAGCACGTCTGGAGGCTGCGTCCTCTTCGGGGCAAATGCGGTGGCCCCAGAGTCGGGGCGTTCCCAGGCTCTGCCCTGTTGTCTCCGGCGGCTAACGGTCCGGAAGTGGGACGGCTCCTGGCTCTGACCCAAGGACAACAGTGTCGGAGTTACAGAAATAATTGGCGCTTGGCACTAATTGTGGCTAATTATGCCTCTTTCTCCTGACAAGCCTTTTCTTTATTTTATGTATTTGTTTTTGGCCGGATCCTCTGACTCTTTCAACTTGAAACTGCTGGAAAGGCTCGTTCTCTGCCCGGGAGGGCGCGGGTGGGGTGGGGGCGGGCTGGGCTGGAGGGGACGGGGGAGAGGGGAGGCGGGTGGGGGTGCCCCTCCCTCCGCGCTGCAGCTCGCTCTGCTGGCCCGGGAGGCGTGGAGAGAGGCGAGAGGCGGTGCTTGCTGTCACTCCCCGTGCGAGGGCTGCCGGCCAGGCTGCTGAGGACAGGAGCGGGACAGGTGCCGCTGCAAGAGGCACTGGTGGCAGTGGCCGCCCATGCCTGGCCTGGGCAGGAGGGGTTTCCTCCCGCCTGGGGGGCATCCCGCCGTGCGGCCGCGATCGGCAGGGCTGAAAATGAGCCGCACACCCCGAGGGGGCAGGAGGTCCACCCCAGGAGCTCCCTGACAGAAGGCGACCTCCCTCCTGGGCAGGATCCTACTGGATTGGCCAGCAAGAGGCCGCCACCAGAGGTCCCCTCCCCTCCTCCAGCTTTTGGGGACTCTGCCCCCCGCTGAGCCCAGGTGGACTCTGCAGGCGGCCACGATGGTGCACAATGTAATTCTGGTGTTTTTCCGCAGACGGCTAAGCCAGAGACCGGCCGTGGAGGAGCTGGAGAGAAGAAACATCTTGAAACGTGAGTAGCTGGGGACCCCTGGCTCCTCCCCCAGGTGCGGGGGTGGGGCCGGACTCTCCCCCTGCGGCCCCCTCTGCAGGCTGGACGCTCCCCTGCCCGGGAAGTCCAGCTGCAGAAGCAAGCCCTAAAGGAAAGTTGATGGGTTCAGACATCTGCCCTTTTAAAATTAAGAGAGAGAGAGAAAAGCTCTCCTCCCGGCGTAATTGAAGATATCCCTGTTTTCAGGGTTATTTAATTAGCCCTGTGGATCGAGGGGAAATGGCTCAGCATCCTCTTTGCTTTCTGGGGTTTGTAGCAGGTTATTCTAGGGGTTTGGGAGGGAGTCCTGATGGGCGCGGGGACAGACAGCATCAGAAACCGAGGGCAGGAGCACATGGTCCTGAGCTGCAGTCAGAGCGGCTGAAGGACCCGGAAACCCCGGGAAACTGCCCCGGGCTCCCTGTCGGTCCTGGTTCCACATGGCCCCAGGGTCCCCCGGCAGGTGTGTGGTCACAGTGCCCACGGATAGCCTTCCCGGTACAGAGGACGCCGTTCTGCCTCATGAACATCCTGGACGGTTTGGGGATAAAACCCCTCAGCAGTGGTTCTTGGAGAGCTCTGTCTCTGGCCGGCAGAGTTTAGTTTTCAAAACGTTTTCTGCAAACAGTGCTCTCGAAGGGCCTGGGTTTTTCAACTATTGCTGCTCTTTTCCTCTTTCTGTGATGAATGCTGCAGATACGCTCTGAGTTTGGCGTTTTATTCTGAGAGCTCTGAGCGGCAGAGCCTGCTGGTCTGGGCGCAGAGTCCCAGCTGGTCCCGGTCCCCTGTTCCCCCCGCACCCTCTCCGGCCTGAGCGGGCCCATCCGTCAGGGGCGGCGGGACACAGTTCATCCTAAGTGACGGGATTCCAGGTTTTTATTGTCAGACTGAAGATGCTGCCCCTCCTCTTCTGGCCATGTCTGCGGGTTTAAAGAGAAGCTTGTCCTGGGTTCTTCCTGCTTCCTCTGGTGGACGGGTGAGGACGGGGGCAGTCGGGCTCTCTCAGTGACCATGTACCGGAAGGTTGGAAAATGCCGCCACTCATTCATAAAGCGACCATGTCCCAGAGGCCCTGGGAAGAGCAGCCCAGGGGTCGGTGGACAGGCTAGAGCGGCAGGGGCTCCCAGTCCGTCTCGGCCCCGCTCCTGGGGGTGCCAGGTCCTTGCACCAAGAAGCACCCTCAGGTCTACTAGTCTTGGCAGATAAGCGTCAGGGCCTCCAGAGAGGCGCCGCTGAGGGCGAGCGCGGCTGCTGAGTGGGGACCGGGCCGGCCGCGCTCCCCTTCGGTGCATGGAAGGAACAGTGGGCTTCCTCCCTGGTGGCCCCCACCGTCCCTTCTCCACCCACAAGCCGTCCGGTGTGTCTGTAGCTCAGGAGCGCCCCGGGTGTCCGGAGTGGGGGTGTCTGTGAACTTCCTGCTGGCTCCTGGTGGGGGTTATTCTGTTTGGTTCCGTGGAGCTGAGACTAGAGTGAACACGTGTGGTCTGGTATGGAGCAGTATCACCACTAGCCCCTGACCCGGGCTGCAGGCCCTCCTGTTCTAGGGCCCTTCCCGCCTGTATTCCCCCCGGGAATGCTGCCTCATCGTGTCTGCCCCTGTACGTGGGGGCTCACGAGTAACCAATCAGGCCTGAAGGACCCTCAGGACTCAGTTTGGGTGTCGTCCACAGATAAGACAGGGCCCCCTTACAGGTGATGACCCCAGACCACGTTCGGCCCGAGCTGTGCCAACTCAGGGCTTGCTTACGTGCCTGTGTGGAATCATCACAGAGTCTTGCGGTTTCGCACCGAGGTCCCCATTTCCCTGGTCAGGAAGACAACTGAAGAAGTTGTACGGTTTGTTAACAGGAGTCTTGGCAAGGAGATGGAGCCCAAGTGGCTGGTTCCACGGGCCATTCGGACCCCTGCATCGGAAGCAACAATGCATCTCTGACGATTTACAGAGGACGAGTGTGGTTTCCCAGCCACTGGCTCTATTTCTCGAACAGCTTGGTGTGGAGGCTGTGGTCATGGATGCCTTGATTTGTAGAAGGCAGAGGGCTTTCTGGGTCGGAGACACGAAGGTCCCCAAAGCCGTCACTAGGTGTTGCTCAGAGGGAACCTGTGGGCTCAGGCTTTGAGGAAAGGTTTCTTGGGGTTGGTGCCCAACAGGGCACCTGCCCCAGAGGGGGTCCCTGTAGGCCACCTTCAAACGTCCACTCTCCAAAGCACCTGTGTCACTCACATGACCTTGGTAATGACGTTTTGGTGATTAAAAACAAAGATCTAGTTTTGTTTTACCCTTTTCGCAGAGAGGCTACACTTGGCCTTTGTCCATGGCCGATTTTTTAGGAAATCTGAAGAATTAGCTTTGTGTCATCACAGAAATCCCTCAGAGCTGGCCTTAGATTGGTACTTCCACAATTTTTTCTTGATCGTCTCATCAACCTTCTGACGAGAGAGCTTCCCCATGTGCTTTCTCCTGGTGTGTCCCTTGGATTAGGAACCAAGAACATAAAAGGGCTTCATTTCCTTTTCTAAAACACTCAGACGTGAGATGAGCACGGTCTGTCGAACCCCCGTGAACCCCAGCCCCGAAGCGCATACGTGTGTGGGATGTCGTCAACCAAGGTAGATGAGGGGAGGCGAGGTCAAGCGCGAGCAGCAGGGCTCCCGTTGCTCGAGCCAGCCCTGTTTCGAGGAGTGAGCGCTGGCCCGTGAGCCTCCCTTCCCAGGAATGGAGCTTCCTACCACCTGGGACCCGAGGCTTTATTTAGCAACAGAGAGTGCCAGAAATAGGACATCCATTATCCTGAGTCCCAGGGCAAAACCTGCGTTTTACACCCGGCTCTGACTTCGGCTCTATTTTTAGCCGCCGCGTGTAGGTAAGGGCGCAGCTCGCATGTTAATAGTCACAATCCTCCAAGCAGCCCGTGCCGCGAGCCGCGGAGGCGCCCTCAAAGGCTGGGCCACGTCGGTGCGCTCGCTCCGGCGGTGGGAGCCCGCCGGCTGCCTGGTATCTTCAGGTGTGAGATAATCCCTGAAAATGTAAATTCCAGGCAAGCTTATGTTGGCCGAGGCCAGGGAGGGGTGTTCCTTGTGGGTGCTGGTTGGCTGGAATTGTGTGTATTCCTGTAAAGCCGAAGGGAAAACGGCAGTGACAGCTCTGTTACCGTCCCTATCGGACAGCCGCATGCGACGCGTGTTAATAGTCACGCGTGTGCCCGTTACCCTGCTGCAATGCTTGTGGGCGCCCTCTGTACTCCGGGGCGTAAATACACGGAGGGTAGATATTTGGTTGCAGGGCAGGGCAGAGGGAGGGCTGCTTCCTGTTTCTCCTGCAAGTAAATTTGCGCAGCCCAGTGTATGTGCTGAGTCCGGACATGGAGAAAGTCGAGGAGAAGGCCTGGAAGGTGGGCAGAGCTTCCCCCGGTGCCAGTGTCCCTGTGGGGCAGTGAGACCACGGTCTGAACGTGGCTGGCCAAGTGCAGGGACACCAGCCGTGACACAGGGAGTCCCCGATGACCCTCTTCAGCCACCAGAATCGCAGAGGCTGAGAGCTTACTTCTTTACCAAAGGAGAGTCTCAGCCCATTTTTCTTTCTTTCTTTTTTTTTTTTTTTGTTCTTCTGTTTTAACCTTTCTCAGAGAGGAATGATCAGACAGAGCAGGAAGAAAGAAGAGAAATCAAGCAAAGATTGACAAGAAAGGTACAGTGATTTGAGTGTCTTATCCCTGGATCTTGAGGGACAGGTGACAGGTGCACTGGGAGTGGGGTGGGGGTGAGGTGACGCAGGGCCTCTCCATGTCGCTCAGTGACGTCTTCCTGGATGGCAGCGAATTCACTCCCCGGATGCTGGGAGGGCAGTGCCCCTGCCATCCCAGCGTGGCCCTCTGTGCCTGGGTGACAGGTCGGGTCTGATGACATTTCCGTGGATCTCTCGGGGAGCCAGATGGTGACAGGGCATCACCTTCATTTACGGGAGATCTCCACACACAGCTTGGGTGTCCGCGTGCAGTGACCTTCCGGGCTCCTTGGTTCCTCCAGCTTGTCTGGAAGCTCCTGGTTGCAGAAGCGTTTTACTAGCCTCGAGGGTTGGGTGTGGGACTCGCTGGGTGGAGGTGGGTCTGGCCAGCCTAGGTGGCAGCCCCACAGCCTGGTCCCTTCCAGAGCCCCAGCCGTGTCTAAACTCAGCATCCGGGCCTCGCCCGTCTTCTGTGCGCCCTGGAGGACTGACAGACGCTCTCCCCTCGCGGGAGGTGGGTCCTCCCTGAGCTTGCCTCGGGGGTACTGCTCATGGCCGTCTCTGCTCGCTCCAGACCTTTTCTAGAAGCTTGCCTGGAGGGTCCAGCGCGCCGGGGCTGCGCTGGCAGAGCCGTGGGGTCACTGTCGGGGCCGCAGTCCAGGCCTTCCCGCTGGCCCTCGCAGGCGTGAGGGTTGACTGTCCCAGTTTCTGACTTTCCCGTATCCCTGCAGACACGTGCTGTCTGTCTGAGGGCTCGAGAGCGCAGGTGTGGCCGCGGGCGGCTCACGGGCCTTCTCTGATTTCAGCTGAATCAGAGACCCACAGTGGACGAGCTGCGGGACAGGAAGATTCTGATCCGGTTCAGCGACTACGTGGAAGTGGCGAAAGCTCAGGACTACGACCGGCGCGCAGACAAACCCTGGACGCGCCTGTCCGCGGCCGACAAGGTCCGGGGGCACCGTCCCTGCTGCCTGCTGGGTGGGGTGGGGGACGGCAGCACCTGAGGAGGGCAGACCGCGACAGGCCAGCAGGTCTGTTCCTGGGGCAGGGTTGGGGGAGGGGAGGGGTGCCACCCGCTGTGGAAATGGCCGCCGTGCTGCGCCCTGAGGTCGGCTTCACAGAGGTGGTCTGGGCGGGGCTGCGGCTGCGGCTAGGTGACAGTTTGGTCCTTGGCAATCAATGTCTGGACACATTTTTGGTGTCAGAAATGGGGGGCAGTGAGTGGAGCCCAGGGATGCCCCTGAGCTCCCTGTGATGCACAGGACGGCCCCACCCAGGGTGACCCGGTCCCCAGGGTCAAGCGTGTGGGAGCTGAGAAACTGGAGGCTGGCGGGAAAGAGGTGGGGGACGGAGGTTTAGGCAGAGTCCACTACAGCGACACGGTGCAGAGAGGCCGAGGCCCGCAGGAAGGCGTGGGCAGTGTAGACGGAGGCGGCTCTGGCTCCGTCCCCACCGCTCCGGGGTGAGGTGTTTCCGGGGGCCTCCGGCGTGAAGCACGGGAAGGGAGTGGGGAAACAGCGGGTCCCAGAAGCTGTGCGGGAAGCGGAGGGACCGAGTGAGTCCTCCCCTAGCCTCGCTGTGCCGGGACTGGACCCTGAATCCGGCCTGTCCACCAGCACACGTCCCGTGAGCCCCAGAAAATCCCGTGGGAGGCGGGTGGTCATTTCCCCCGCGGAGGCTCTGCAGGTGGCTGGCGTACAAGGGCTCGGAGGGCAGCGTCCTGTCCCAGGGCACACGACTCCAGCTTCTCCCCAGCTCTCAGCTGGCCCCTGGGGGGCTCACCCGTGGGGACCCAGGGTCCCAGGGGACTGGGGAGGCTGGACGAGGCCGGGGACAGGCCCGACACGCTGTGGTGCGCACCTCACCCACACGTGACAACGACGTGTTTGTCCCGTGACATAGGGGCACCGCGTGCCCAAGGCTGGAACAGCTTCCTAATGATCTCGTTGCACAATTCCGGGTGAGTTCACCCCAAGCCCGACTCCCTGCGTGATCTGGCTCTTAAGATGCCGGCAGGTGGCTCCGCCCGGCTCTGTGTGGCGGCCGAGTGCCAAGGGGGCTGGGGGGCGTCCCTGCCCCGGCCTCTCTGGGACGTGGCCATGCGCTGGCCGGGTCCTGGCTGGGGACGACGGCGACCAGGTGTCAGAGGCTGAGTGCTCGGCCCAACGATGATTCTGCTCCTCTGGAAATACCTTCCAGAACGCCAGAACTCGGGGGACATTAGGAACTACTGTCCATCCCCCGGGCTGCTGGCCTTCTCTGTGCCTTTCGTAACGCCCGTCTCTGACCCGCAGGCGGCCATCCGTAAGGAGCTAAACGAGTACAAGAGCAACGAAATGGAGGTGCACGCGTCCAGCAAGCACTTGACAAGGTGGGCTTCTGCGGCGCCTCTGCTGGTGCCTGTCCTGGCTGCCTTGAAGCCACAGAGAGAGGCAGAGCCCTGCGTGTCTGGGCGCCTGGGGCCAGGAGCTCTGCGGAGAGCGGGAGGGACACGTGGCTTCGGGGCGTGCAGGGCGGTGTTCCTGGGTCCGCCGTGTAAGGAGCTCGTGTGCGCACCAGAGAATTGGCCTCAAAGCAGCAAACAGGACGTACCTGTCCGCCGACCGTCCTTCCCATCGTGTCCGGACCTCTCGTGACCGAACCCGGCCGGTCTGTGCCGACCAGAGGTCACCAGATCCCTTCCACTTACTGGTGCCTGTTTCCCTGCCTTTACAGTCGCGTAGTTAATACAAGCAGATCCTTCCCCAAACCCTTCAATATTTGGGTCCCTACGGCGTGCCGGGTGTCACGCCAGGCATGGAGGCAGCAGTGATGCGTTAGGTAAAGGGGCCCCCGCGCCGGGGAGCCGCTGTCCCGGTGGGGCGCGTCGGCTATCCTCCAGCACTGGGCTGTCCGCGTCACGGTCAATGCGGGCTCTGGACGTGCTGCCCCACAGGGGCCGCGGGTCTGCAGAGGGGGACCGAGGGGGAAGACTGGCCTCCCCGTGCTCACTGGCTGTGTGTGTGTTCTTCCCTCTGCCGCGACAAGCAATATGGTCTCATGTTCCCTCCGTCTTGAGACTGTGCTTGTGATGCTGCAAGCTTCCGCCCGAAGCAGTCCCTTTGCCACGTCCCCCGCGGCCTCGAGAGGCTCACGCCCCAGAGACGGAGAGAAGGGAGCCCTGAGAGCAGATTCTGCCTTCAGCTAAAATAGCGACTCCTTTCCTTTTCTGGTGTGTCCCCAAGTGGCCACCGTGGCTGTTGTTGAGGACACTCACTGTGTAGGTCAGTGTGGCTGCGGGGCAGAGCTGGCTGTGAGGGGTTCCATCCCCCAGGACGGTTTCGGGGTAAATGTATTAAGGTGGGAGAGGAGGTTGCAAGAGCAGGAGAAAATGATTCCCAATGAACAGTTTAAAATTTGTTAAGGTTCCCCCCCATGGCTGGCGTACATTTGAGCAAGAATATGTCATCTTAGTTTGGATTATCCGGAACACGCAAAAACGTTGAAGAAATCAACATTGTCCAGTAAAATATTCAAAGCTATTTTTAATGTTTACCATGTTAAAGAAAAAGGGTAGAATTGTTATGTAGCATCGCGTGTGTTAATGTCAAAATACCGAGTACAATTTCCCATTACACGTTATTAAGGGTCGTTGACTGAGGATACACGACTTCTCTCCTAAGTCCTTAATACCTTTCCTAGATCAAGGAATTTTAAGAGTTGGCTGAAAACTTGGACATCAGGAAATAGGATTTTTATACCACATTTTAGCACTTAGTCTCCGTTTTGAAAAGCACAGTAGTTTAGTCACCTGAGACTTTGTGAAACAGATCACGTTACCACAAACACGTTACCGACGTACAAAACCAAAACCAAAACCAAACGGTAACCCTGATTTCCAAAATTTTGCTCGGTCGATTATTACTTCTGATTTTAGCAAACCTTGGCCTCACACACTTCAGGAGCTTAGCCAACAGCCTTCACACTGAGTTTTAGGCAGGATTCAGCAAATCATTCCTTCTGGGGTCCAGCGCAGGCCCGGGGCCCCGGGGCGCTCGGAGGCCCTCCAGCACCGGAAGCGAAGCGGGCCCGTCCTCGTGTCCCTTGTGGGCTCTGAGCCGCTTTTAACGGCCACACGCTTGTTAGTGGGAGGTTTTGGCCATTTCAGCTTCCAATGTGTGACCCTACGCTGTCTGCCTTTTTGTACTTCCTAGATTCCACAGGCCATAGAGATTTTCTTCTGAGAAGAATTTGTGTTTAATTTTTGATACCGACACTGAACATTCATCAGGGAACTTTCCTGAAGCTCGGCTCTCGACTCCCTGCCGCGTCAGCGAGAGGGGCAGGACCACTGAGGCAGGTGAAGTCGGGGCTGTGCTCACCTGCAGGAGGGGAACCCAGAGGACGCCCTTCGTGCTCTGGTGTCCACGGAGTGGGGGCTGTCGGGCCCGGGGGAGACCCAGAGCTGCTCTCCCAGAAGAAAACTGTCATTTGCCTTTGAACCCGGTTTTTCAGTTCTGCAGCGAAACGGAGGCTGGGGACGCGCATGTGCCGGTGCCCCCCCGGGCCTCGGACGGGGTCGGGCTGCACGGCCGCGTGCAGGATTGTGTGGAAAGGACATTTTTATTCCAATCACAGTTAATTTGAAAACTCTTTAAGTTCATGTTCCACAAAATTATTGACTGTATTATACTTTTCTTTTTTTTTATATAATGTCTAACAAAAAAATGCAGCTGCAACATTTTGATTCCTGTTAATTTTGTTCTTTAATTAAATGACTACTTATTGCAGGAAACAAACCCGGGTTTTATGTTTTCATAGAGTTGGGAGGAGAGTGGGGATCTGTGAAATAAGTTGGGTCTTATTACTTTTGAGCCGTCAGATCCAAACACATAAAAGAGAATTCCAACTTTTTGTGTGCTTTGTTTTGTAAATTCTGTTAGTACATGTGATTTGTGCTTGAAAATCAGATTATCTTTTTCAAGTGAATTTTAGTTCATGTATCATTGAATAATGATCCCAGAGGTAAGCAACAACTTGGTGGAAAATTCTACCATGGTGGAAATTGGGCCGTCTTTGAGTGTTTTTAGATTCACGTATGCAGACATTATGGAAAACTCTGTTATAGGAGACAAAGGTTTAGAGGGAGTGGATGTTATAAAAAGAACATTCACCCTAGCACAAAGGTAAAACGTAATGTTGGCACAAAGAGGGAAAATAAAAAAAAAAAATAATGTTCCCAAAAGGTATTTTTACTTGGCCTTTGAATATGTGTCCTCACAGGGGAGCCCGCCCGCCGGGTACATGGTGAGGCAGGAAGCCCGGGCGCTCGGAGCCTAACGTCAGGAGCTTGCAAACCCTGTTGCTTAAACCCCAGCCCTGCGCTGTTCACCAAGATACTTTCTCTCCAGGAAGACCGTCTCTCTCTCAAAATACTGCTGTACCTTCTAAAGGAGACGACTGCGACCAACACATTCTCCGCCTCCTGTAGACGTCAGCCGCTGGCGGGGCGGGGGCAGCCCTGGGGGCAGGTGCATGTCCTCTGACGTCACTGCACACCCTACCTCACGGCTTGCCGTGACCTTTCTTGCTCAACTTCTTTAACGCCGAGGTGGGTCAGGTGCCCTGGAAACTGCCCACCCCGTGCAGCAGCGCTTTGTCCGGCCCGTCCTGGATGCTGGCGAACGTCGTGTCAGTTAGCTGAACTCTTTGAAAGAAATCCCCGTTAGGGTGGGGAAATCCCAGCTCTGCCTCTCCGTGCTGTGCCGCCTTCTGCGAACTGCTTCACTTCTCTGAGCCTCAATTTCTTTGTCTATGAAATGAGATGCTCTAAACCTTTTCTAACTAGAAGTCAGTTCTTTAATTTTACAAGCACGTGTGTGTATGTTTCTATATAATATATATATAATATTTTATATTGTATGTGTAATATATACCTATACGCTATTCATAACCCATTATTTGTGGCCAACCTCCAGAAAACTTTAAATTTTTTTTCCTATTCTACACTATTTTAGCAGCTCCCTATTTTCTTTTATTCAGTTTAAAATATTAAGTGGGAGTCCAAATTATGTAAAAGTGAGATTTCAATCTCCTTAACATGGAAATATGCATGGACTTACTATGAAACAAAAAAAGGAAAAGGTGCTTCTGTTGGAAACTGTGCCGGCAACCAAGGCGGAAAGGATCACTATTGCTTGGAAGATGGGCCTCTGGGTAGAGGTGACTTGGCAGATGGGATGTGTGTTCAGGTTTTTTGCCCAAGCAAAGTTCCATAATTAGTGGATAAGTAAAATTCAAGATGGAAATAAGGCACCAGAGACCCAGCGGAGGGTTTGGTTTGGTTTGGTTCAGGCTTAGGGTTCTAAGACATCCGAAAACCAGAAGACAGTTTCATTGTAACCAAAATTTTTTAGCAACAGTATCTAACTTCTCTACGGTATTTTTATTAATTATAAACTATTCCTCTAAGTTGTATTTCCATAGTTCACGTTCTTAGCTGGTATCACAGAGGTCGAGAGAGCCAACTGAAGCTGGAGTCGGGCGTGTTCACTCCAAAGAAGCCTGCACGGAGGAAGGCTCTGACAGGTGTCCCCAGTGCCCCTCATCCCAGCTGGAGGAGCAAAATTAGGAAGCAGCTTGTAAATCTCACGGGTGATATGCAAGCTGGTGTATATAAATGCACATACGTTCTATAAATTTGAAGAGAAAGAGCATATATATAAGAGCCTGAGGTCTTAGAAAAAAACGTTTCTGCTGCCTCCCTGCTCAGTAACAACCACAAACCGAATCACCACAGTCTTCACTACGGGAGTCCTCAGTGCATTGACTTCACAAATCAATTGTTCTAATTTCCACAAAATAAACTGTGATTAACTATTAAAGTAACAATACTATTAAGTCATTGAAGGAATTCTGCTTTTAAGGAGATTAAAAGATTAAAACCATAATTGATTATTTTATGGGAGGAAATTAAATCCCTTCTAGAAGTATCAAGTTTTAACCTGGCATGATAGGAAGAATAGTACATTGTAAGTCTTTGTAAAAAAAAAAAAAACATTTTTAAGCATGTTGAAAGGACTTTGAAATTATATTACATAAGTAATGTTTAGGCAATTGAGATGGCCAAAAAAACCCGAAAACAAAACAAAAAAACCCCAAACCCAAAAAACCCCAAACCCTAATGTCAAGAAGTCCATCTTGTGGAAATACATGGTAATTACAAGTCTAAATTCTGGAGGTGAAAAGCCAAGTTTTTAGCTACGTACCCATAGTTCTTTAATAGCAACTCCAAGTCCGGAACTGTAAAATTCTAATCACATTGTTAAAATTATTAGTCTTACATGCTTCTAATCTCAAACCCATTCTTTTTCAGAGTTTTTTACAGAGTTTTTCATGTGAAAGGAACGTCCAAGAAGATGCTCGTAAGAAACTGAACATGTTGAGACTCAAACTGAACGTATGAAAATATCCTGAAACAGTGAATTACCATAAGTTAATTTCTCTTAGATAATGTTAGAATGAGCAGTGGAAAAGCTACTAGTTACAAGTTCCCACAGTTTCATGAGAACAGAATGGCATTTTATGTTAAGTAATAGAAGTAACTTTTTTTTTTTTTAATTTTATTTTTTTAAACATATAATATCTTTTTATCCCCAGGGGTACAGGTCTGTGAATCGCCAGGTTTACACACTTCACAGCACTCACCATAGCACATACCCTCCCCAATGTCCATAATCCCCCCCCCCCCAACCCCCCTCCCCCCATTAACCCTCAGTTTGTTTTGTGAGATTAAGAGTCAATTACGGTTGTTAGATCTCCTTTAAAGAAGGTGAGCAGGGAAATTCTTAAAAAAGCACATTTTTTTTACAATAAGCCATGGTAAGAAACTCTGGATCTGGTGTACATGCTAATAATTCTTAAAGTTAAAACCATGCTTTTGTATGCACATTATTGCTTTCTGAATGCAATGTCGTCCCCTTTTTCAAAGATACAAGTACTGCAAGTGCACAGGTGTGCCCCCCAAACGAACGGTGCCTTCCCTGGGTTCCACCCGGGAACTTGGTTACAGTGGGGACTCCTGGTGTGGCACAGAGCGGTCTCGGGAATGTCTAACACCTTGCTCCACTTTTTACGTCCCAACTCAGATTCGTGTGCTCCTATTCCCTGCCGTGTCCTCGTGACCAGTCTTCTGCTTCTGTTGTCTCTTTGCAGCACTCGTGATTCCGTCTGCACTGGCTGTAACTCTCCACCGGCTGTGCTCGGGAACTACGTAGGAATTCGGGGACAGCCACCGTGAGTGGGTCAGCTGTTAACAGGTGGTAGTGACAGGTGGCTGAAGAGCTGGCTGGAGCAACTGCGAGCTTCACACCATGTGCTGAGGTCAGAGTCAGAATTTGTCAGCGTTGACTGCCAGGTCACTGGGGCGTTAAGTGCGGAATGAAAACCACACAGCCCACTAGGGCTCGGAGGGTCTGCTAGGCATCCGTGGCATCAGGATTTGGTGGCATTTACGTCGCTGTAGTAACATCTCTTAGACTGGACTAAGTTTCTGCTTGGCTATACTAAGGATGCAAAATTTGTTCTCTCCCCCGTATGTTCTTCTGGAATAGTTAGGACTTTGCGGCTCAGTTTGGTTGAGGAAGTGTGGTAAGCCTGCACCAGCATGTGTTGAATTCCAACCCAGGTCAGAAATACAAATTATTGGCTAGAATGGTCATTTATTTTTAATATGCTTGAAATAGGAAAATCAAGAAGTTGTAGTTATCTCACATAATCATTAGGCTCTGCTAATACAAAATTGATTTAAATCACCATTTTTGTTAAATAATGAGATAAGTTGAGAAACACACTGTATAGTAAAGAAGAGAGAGATCCAATCATTAAAGGTTTGCTTCTACACGAGGGATCTTGCAAACGACAGCCCACCAACCCAATCTGGCCTGCCTTTTTTTTTTTTTAATGGCTTGCAAGCTAAGACTGGTTCTTATATGTTTACACAAGTACCTACATATATTCTCAAATTTACCTGTTGGCCCACACAGTGTAAAACATTTTCTATATGGTCTTTTAGATAATTTGCCAACTCCTGCTCTAATTTTTCTTAAGTGTAAATAAATATATAAAATGTTAAAAATGAATCACACAGAACAAAGTCAAGCAACTACATGTTTTTTAAACACTTAAAATTTTTTTACATCAAATCTGTCCCAGACATCGTCTGTCCCAAATGTCAATATTCATTATAAACTCATACTGACGGTAGTCGAGTTGCATAAAATGCACATTTTATGAGGTAAATAATAAAGGCCTTATTGACGTTAGCAGCATAAACCAAAATCATAGTATCTAAACTGAAATTCAAGACACTGCACCAAATAGATCTCACTCAAAACATCGCACTCAAAACATCTGTATTCCTGAAGAAAGCCTCTAGATACTATTTTAGAGTATTTCCATGGGCTTTACTTGGTCTAATGTTTTTCATATTTCAAAAAAAAATTGTTTTGAGAGAGCATGGAGTTGGGGAGAAGGGCGGAGGGAGAGGGAGAGGGAGAATCTTAAGCAGGCTCCACACAGTGTAGAGCCTGACGCGGGGCTCAGTCGCACAACCCTGAGATCCTGTCCTGAGCCAAAAATCAAGAGTCAGATGCTTAACTGACTGAGCCACCCAGGCGCCTCCCCAAGTATGCTTTTCAGAAAGCCCAAAACTAAACATCACAAATATAACCATTAAAAATATAGTATCTTGGATGATAAAGTCTATGTACACTTGACAAGCCTACACAGTTCTTCCAAGGGGCCAATAAAATGGAAATCCATAGAATTCTTTGGGACTACATTGGTGCTATTGTTTTTAAAATTCAAACGCTCCTCGTTTTTACAAAACATGGATATACACATTTCACGTCTTCCTAAAATAACTTTAAAAAAATTATTTAAATTCACCTAATATATTAATATATGTAGTGTTAGTTTCAGAGGTAAGTTTAGTGATTCATCAGTTGCGGACAACACCCAGTGCTCACC
The DNA here is from genome assembly GCF_002288905.1 of Enhydra lutris kenyoni. Classification (NCBI taxonomy): domain Eukaryota; kingdom Metazoa; phylum Chordata; class Mammalia; order Carnivora; family Mustelidae; genus Enhydra; species Enhydra lutris. Next base: position 3,302,699 of record NW_019154090.1, on the reverse strand, counting down.
CCATCACGTGCCCTCCTTCGTGCCCATCCCCCGGTTACCCCGTCCCCACTCCCTCCCCTCCGGCCGCTCTCAGTTTGGAAGGGGTTCGGTTCTTGCTTGTCTCTGTATGTAGAGCTGAGCACAGTATGTGACACAGACACTCAGGTGGCTGGTTGACTAATACTTTATGATCCGTTTTAACGGAAAAGCGACTATACGGGATTTGAGGGTCTGAGAGTTTCAGGCACATCTGCCCTCTTTGAATTCAGTGAATTCCCACCTAGAAACACCCCGTTTGTTCCCTCATTCATTCACACTGTTGCAACCCTACTTTTCTTGGCACATTTTTAGGTTCTGGAAACAGTGGCCTAAGTTACTATTCATAAGTGAGTAAGACAGACAAGGTCCCTGTTGTCATAGACTTTACAGCAGTGGGGTTTATGGGAGGGAGGAAGAAAGAAGTTTCTGGAGTGATAGTAAGATTGATAGGGCTGTGCGGGAGGATCCCTCTGAAGTACTGTTTACGTGAGACTCAAAGGACGGCATGTGCGTGGGGAAGCAGAGCCACAGGAGCAAAGCCTTGAGGACAGGAATGCGACCGTCCAAGCGCCAGGCCTGGAAGTCTGCTGAACGAGGGAGAGGAGGAGCAGGAGGCAAGTGAGGAAAGAGGCAGAGGCCAGCTCACCTAGGGGCTTTCAGGCCCTGATCTAAAGGCTGGGTTTTAAATGCAGAAGACACCTCTGCACAGGTTTGGTGCATCTGTGTTTTATTAAGTCAATTCAGGTGAGATGCCGATAGCACGGAGTTAACCGTGTTGGGACTGCCCTTTAGTGGCTCCTGGTCCACTCACCAGCCACTCAACCGCTGCTTCCGTCTGGTTCATCACAACCAAAGGAGACTCCATATCCTCGAAGTAGGCACTGCCCAGCTTCCCCTTCCCCAAGCCCCTGGCAGCCCCCAACCTGCTTTGTCCCAGTGGATTTACGTATTCTGGGTGTTACCTATCCATCCAATCCGACAGCATAACCTTTGTGTTTAGTTTTCCACGTAGCGTGTTTGTCCCCATGCATCGGCGGAACTCCTTGCTTCTTAGGGCTGCGGAACAGCCCGCGTGCAGATGGACAACCTGCGCTTGTCCACTTGTTGCCCATTCGAGTCATTTCCATGCCCAGCTGCTGGGACTTCAACTGGACATTCCGGCTGGTGTCTGCTGAATATCTGGTTTCAGGTCTTCGCGTGTATTGCCGGAGGGTGGGACTGTGAGTCATAGGATAATTCCACCTTTAAGTCTCGGAGGAACCACCAAACTGGTTTTCACGGGGACTGCAGTGTTTTACTGCCCCCAGAAGCCCACAGGGGTTCCGGGTCCTGCACAACCTCACCAGTACTTATTTTCAGTCCTTTGGTGGGTGTGATGCGGCGTCTCGCTGTAGTTCATAGTTTCCAAGTGACGCATGATACTCCGTGGGTGTTCGTGTGCTTATTGGCGAATTGTACATCTCCTCTGCAGAAATGTTCATACAGGTCCTTTGCCCCTGTTCTTACTGGGTCATTTGTCATTTTGTCGCTTAGCTGTAAGAGTTCTTTACATATTCTGAATACTGGATCCCAAGCAGATGCGCGATTTGCAAGCATTCTCTCCCATTCCGTCGGTTGTCTTTTCACTTTGATGAAAGTAATCTTTACGCGAAGGTTTTCTTGGTTTTTAAAGTCCACTTTACCTTTTGGGTTTTTGGTTGTTGTTTTGTTTTCTTGTTGGTGGTGCTTTTGGTGTTTTATCTAAGAATCCACTGCCAATTCCAAGGTCATGAAGATTTGCTTCTATGCTTTTTCCTAATAGTTTCATAGTTCTAGCTCTTTTAAGTTTTTGATCAACGTATTTTGTATATATGGTGTGAAGTAAGGGCCCAGTGTTGTTTCGCATGGGGCCAGCCAGTTGCCCAAACCACGTGTTGAGGACTGCTCCTTTCCCCACCAGTGGCCTTGGCAGTCTTGACGAAGCTCAGTGTCCGTAGATGAGCAGGTTTATTTCTGGCCTGTCCTTTCTGTTCTGTTGGTCTACGTGTCTCTCCTTCTTGAGGTACTACGTGGTTTTGATGAACACAGTTTTATAGTGAGTATGAAACTGAAAAGTATGAGTACTCCAACTGTATTATTTTTTCGAGGTGGTTTTGCTATGTGGGGTCCCTTCCATTTTTTTTTTTTTTTTAATTTTCAGGATCAGCTTTTTTATTTCTGTAAGCAGGCCATTGGGATTTTGATAGGGATTGCATTAAATCTGTAAATTACTTCCAAGTATTGCTATTCTTGTAGTCAATGACCATGAAAGGTCTTTCCACTTAGTTAGATGTTCTTTAGTTTCTACCAACAGTGTTTCAGTTTTCATCTGCAAAATGTCTTAGCTCCTCCATTAAATGTATTCCTTATAATATGCTGCTGAATTCAGCTTGCTCGTTATTTTGTTGAGGACTTTTACCTTACATTCATAAGGTATACTGGTCTGTAATTTTCTTGTGATGTCTTTATTTGACCTTGGGAGCAAGGGAATGCTGGCCTCATAGAGTTAAGAATGTTCCCTCTTTTTTTTTTTTCTTTTTCTGGTGTTAATTCTTATTTAAGTATTTGGTAGAATTCTTCGATTACTGACTCAATCTTTTTTTTTTAAGATTTATTTATTTTAAAAAAAGATTTATTTATTTAAGAGAGAGGGAGGATACATGTGCATGAGTGGGGGGAAGGGCAGAGGGAGAGGGAGAGGGAGAATCTTCAGCAGGTTCCCTGCTGATCATGGAGCCTGACGTGGGGCTCCATCTCACAACCCTGAGATCATGACCTGAGCCAAAATCAAGTCAGATGCCAAGCTGATTGAGCTACCCAGACACCCAGAATTCAGTCTCTTCAACGTGTTACAAACTGTTGAGGCTTTTCTTCTTGACTAGGTTTTGGCAGTCTGTGTTTCTAGGAACTCATTTCACACAAGGTATCTGATTTGTTGGCATACAACTGTTTATAGTATTCTCATAATACTATTTCTGTAAGGTCAGTAGTAATGTCCCCAATTTTCATTTCTGAATTTAGAAATTTTAGTCTTCTGGGGGATCCTGGGTGGCTTAGTCAGTTAAATGTCTGCCTTCAGCTTAGGTCATGATCTCGAGGCTTTGGGATCGAGCCCCACATGGGACACCCTGCTCAGTGGGAAGTCTGCTTCTCCTTCTCCCTCTTCCTCTACTCATGTTCTCTCTCTCTCAAATAAATCTTTAAAAAAGAAATTTTAGTCTTCTGTTTATCTCTAGTCTGTTTAATGGTTTACAACTTCTGGTTTTATTGATTTTTCTGTTGTTTTTCTATTCCACTTTGGTTTTTTTCCTTAAATCTCCACTCTAATCCTTATTATTTCCTTCCTTCTAATGGCTTTGGCTGTGGTTTGCTTTTTTTTCTAGTTTTTTTTTAAGGTTTAAAGTTGAGTTATTGACTTGAGATCTTTTTTCATTTTTAATATATATAAATTTACAGCTATAGACTTTCCTCTCAGCTCTATCACTTCAGTTTCAGAATGTTTCACTTTCCTTTGCCCCAAAGTATTTTCTAATTTCCCTGTGGTTTCTTCTTTGACTCTCTGGCTAAGAGTACGTGGTCACTGGAGAGTTTGATATAAGGAAGAGGCAAGCTAGGATTTACAGCTTAGCGAGGATGTCTTGGCTGCGGAGTGAGTAAAGGGCTGCGGAAAGTATGAGCGCTGGAAAGCCTTTTAGGAGGTCTGTGCAGTTGTCAGCATAAGTGACAGAAATTACACATATGGGGGACATATTTTGGCAGTAAAATCTGCAGGACTTGATCAACTAAGTGACCAAGGGGAAGAGAGAAATCAGGAATTGTAGGTTTTGGCTTGCACAGTTGGGTGGATGAGAGAGATGAAAAGAAAAGGTTTTCCCTTTGGTGTTGAGAAAGAGTACTGAGGGACAGAGCTCAAGGGCTGTTCTGAGACTTGAGATGCTTATTAGAACTGTCCACAAAGCAGTGTGCGCCATGCTAATGTCCAAAATAAATGTCAGAATTCGTATGCATCTGCAAGCCGTCAACACAGAGACGTCTATTACACGGAACCATATGAAGTTACCTAAGGAAACGTAGATTGAGGAAAAGTAACAGACCAGGAATGAGCCCTACATTAAGAGGAAAAGGGAAGCCAGGAAAGAGCTAGGGAATGGAAAATACGCCAGCTGAAGTCTGGGTGAAGCGGAGTTAAGAAGATGGAGATTGGGGCAACTGGGTGGCTTAGTCAGTTAAGCATCTGCCTTCAGCTCAGGGCTTGATCCCAAGGGCCAGGGATGGAGCCCCACACTGGGCTCCCTGCTTGGGGAGGGGAGTCTCCTTCTCCCTCTGCTCCTCCGCCTGGCTTGTGCTCTCTCTGTAATGAATAAATAAAATCTTTAAAAAAAAAAAAAAAGATGGGAGTATACTTGGTAAAATTAATCACTGGTGGTTTTGATAAAAAGTAGGTTCAGTGAAATAGTAACTAGAGAAAATTCTTTCCCTATGTTCTATGTAAAGGGGAGCAGAGAATTACATCGGATGGGCAGCAGTCAGAGGGGAACTTGAACCAGGGGCATTCGTGTGTGTGCGTGTGTGTGTGCGGTAAGTGTGGGCTATGCACACTGGGAGAGAAGCAGAGACCACAGGATTCCGAGCACTAGCAGGGGGACGGTCCTTACATAAAAAGATAAGTCTGCCACAGGAACATGCGGGAAATCAGAAAAGGCTAGTATTGGTGCCGGTAACAGCCTGGGAGAAAAGATGAGGACAGTATGAAGCTAGGCCAAAGAATCAGGGAATGCGGCAGTGATAGTAAAGAATCAAGGTAAAGAATCAAGGAATGCGGCATTGATAGTCGGTAATACTCTGGAAATGTGGTCAAGTCAGGGCAGAAGTAGGATTGCTGTAAAATATGGGGTCATAAATTTAAGTCTGATTTTAACTCTTCTCTAGTGATGTTGAGATTCCGGAATGAAGGGTGTGAGTTGGCAGATTCAGTGAGAGGTGAGGGGGGAAGAAGAGTGTGATTGTGGACTGGAGGATCTATCATGGGTAGGGAAGGAAAGAGGGACAAGGAGGAAGGTAACGGGTACAGCCAGACGGTGGAGGAGTGAGCAGCCCAGGCCACTCCAGAAAGCAAGCTGCAGGGGAGGAAGGTCGCGGTGAAAAGGGCGTTGGAAAGGGAGATTCAGCAGGTGGCACGGACTGCTGCTGAGCAGGTCGCAGCAGAGACCTGGGCCGGGTCACACACACACACAGTGCAGGGTGGGAATGTGTGTGACTCCTTGGAAGTGTGGCCAGACAGGAGGCAAACAGGAGTCCTAAAGCTGCACAGGGCTCCGTGGGGTTCCAGCTCCTGAGCGGAGGTCACTGTCAGAGCAGAACAGTCACTGTCTCCTGACGTAGAGTCCCTGCTGCCCTTCCACAAACTGAATCCCTCTGCTTGTCTACGCTAGGAAAGCTGCTTTTTCCACTGGACTTAAATACCGGTAGTATTCCCACCCTCGGCCACCCTTCTGTAGGCCAGCAGTGGGGAGTGAGGCCGCTTTCTATCCTGCCTCAGATGTCTGATGGGAGAAGGATGTTTTGTTTGAGCCAATATTCATCAAATAACTTTTTATTTATAATACTATTTAAGTCACAGAGCATTTATTTCAACTTTAATATATAGTTAAAACATGTATATTTTTATGTTAGCAAGATACTATTACAATGAGTACTAGGAGCTTAAAAAGAACCAGTGAAAACAGCTGCTTGAGCTGAGCCTTCTACCTACAGCGACGATGTCTCAACAGCGCAGTAAGTGGAAGCGCAGCCAAACGTCCACGCTCTCCGAGCGCACTCAGAGCACTGGCTTCCACTCAGGTAAGGGTTTTACATCCGAGCCTTTAGCCTTTCTCAGCATGCTGAATTTTTATTACATGTAGTATATTCTGTACTAGTAATACTTCTATTTGGTCCAAACTGCATTCTTTTAAAAATATTTTATATGATAAACCTTAGTTTATTAAAGAAACTAGTTTTATGAGTGTAGTTAACTCGGTAAGATTTGTGCAATGTAAATATTACCACAAAAACAAGCAAATTCTTTTTACTGTTTGGTTCCCCCAAATTTCCCTTTCAAAGAAGAGCAGTATTCTACAGGCAGAAGTCTCTGGAGGCTGCAGTCATGTTAAAGTGGTTCTTTCACATCCATAAGGCGACATTTCTTTGGGTTTGGAGGCCCCTACAAAAGCACTCTGGCCGGGGTGACATGTGTATTTTTCTCTTTGTAGGGCTACTCTGGTATTTCCTGTTATACACAAAAAGGAATAAGTGGATAAAACCTGTTGATAACAACTAGACATCACACACGAACATTTCTTTCATGAGCCATGAACAATGACATCAGTCCTCTGCGTACATTAAGAAGCTCCTCTTCTTGCTAGAGCCGGGGGGGGGGGGATAAAAATCACACTTAGATTTTAAATTATCACTGTAAGACCACCAAACAGGGGCGGGGGGGGGGGCTATTACTTGGGCTTCTTTTTAAAACAATCCTTTTTGTAAAGATATTTTGTATCAGTGCTCATTCTATCTTATGCCTCTGCCCCCAGGATCTGTTCCTAGCTAGCTACAGAGTTCAGGGATCATCACTGATATTCTAGATCAATTGAGAGATCCAGTCTTTAAAACCCCAAATTGTTGAATTTTTTCTCTAGACTGAATTTCATTGACCAGTCTAGTCAGTCAGCTTGTTCGCTTCAAGCTAAGGTGTCTCAGCCGTAAGTGCCTCCGCCAGTCCGGCGCCGTGAGCGTCTACTGAAACTGGGCAAGTACGTCGCACGCATCTTTGTGTGCGGGCTACATTACAGGGTCCTAAGAAGGTCTGCCATCTCCGAGACAACACCGAAGATGACCTGCGCCCCCCTCAGGACTGCTTTTCCCCCACAGTGCAGCTGTGGGTCTACCAGACCTCAGGAAAGGCAACTACACTTCTATCCTCAAATTGAAGTAAAGGAAATCCTGTTGTCCCCGTGGCTCTGTCCTGACACACCTTCTGCAGAAGGCACAGCAGAGGTCCTCTGCAGGGCACAGTGCTTGGACACAGGACAAAGAAATCATTCTTTTAGCTCATTTTAAAATCTGCAAACTGATATTCCTTTTTCTCCTTAGGAGGGACTCATAGTAAAATACTAATAGAGGTGATTAAAGTAAGTTTGCTCCCACTATTCTAATTTAAACAATAAGAATCACTGGGCTGAAACTGTCTCTCAAACCAAAACAAAAGACAAGCCTGTGAAAGACTTGCCCCTCACTGGTGGCCAATCCACGTGAATCCCTGACCCCTGAGGGGACTCACCGTTTCCTTCAGGAGCCTGTCTTGGAGCATTTTCATGTTTTCTTTCATCGAACACATCTGAAAATACACATTTCATCTATGAAATTTACTGTAAAACTTTCACAGCAAAGAGGTATTGCGAGAGATTATGTATAAACATGTAAAAGCTGGTACCTCAGATGTAAAAACAGTGTCTTCGTAATCAGTGCTGTAGAAGACATTTTTGTCCAGTGATGCTTTCAAAAGGTGAAGCCTAACGAAAGGAATTACCTTTGTCGTTATCATTTTACACTGCATTGCGGTAATATAGCGATTATAGTTTGATTAAGGACGTCACACTAACCTCTGCTGTTCACTTTTTTGATAGGCATTGAACTTCTGAAATGTCTTCTCCCAGAAATCCTTAATTTTAAAATATAAAAATTAACACTTGGATGATTACTATACTCCCAATTTAAACAATGTGGCTATATGCTAAGCATATTCTAGATATTACACACTCTCTTTCAGGGTTTTCCCCTTATTATCAAAGGCACTACTCAGCATAAGATTCAGTCTATGTGTGTCCATGCAATCTAAGACTATTTTCTAAGGAACAAAATTAACAGTTTTCCCAAGTGTAGTTCTTAAAAGCACAAACCACAAACTCCTTCTCCAAATCTTTTAAAGACTGTGAATCTTTTTCAAAATTTTCCAGCTCCTCTATGATGATGAATTGGAACTTGTCAAGTTTTTTGATCCTAGTAAAGAAATAAAATGAGATTATTTTTTGTAAACTGTAGCATTCAGAAGTTTTCCAAAGAGGTTTTTATTACAGACCTGTACTCCTGAATCTGATGCTTCATTGTGTTCAGATGTTGTTGAGCCGTTTTCCAAGACTGCTTTGTAAAATAATCCATCACTTTCTGGCGGATCTGAAAAACACTAATATTTAACTTGAAAACTCTTCACAAAATTATCTAACCAAGACTATGTTACAAACAAAGCCTTGACCATGGAAATGATTACGAGGAATTCAGAAAAGTGACAAATGAAAACCTAAACCCAGTGCTCATAAATCAATCCAGTTGGAGCAGCATCCGGTTCCAACAGGAAGGTTTTGACTAAGGGTTTAACTGATCACTGGTTTTGTAAAGACACCGCAGTCTACATTATTTACAAAAATGCTACTGATTATAATTCTCTTCAGGAACAAAGTCAAAAGTCACACTCAGAATTGTTACCAACTTCCATGGAAACATTTTGCTAGACGCAGCCAGACACAGAATAGAATATATAAATCAGGGCTTTGCTGTTGAGATTAGTTTGACCTTTGATAATTAAAATGAAATATACAGAATCTTAGTGGGGTTTTTTGTTTTGTTTTGTTTTTTTAAAGATTTATTTATTTATTTATTTGACAGAGAGAGATCACAAGCAGGCAGAGAGGCAGGCGGAGGGAGAGGAGGAAGCAGGTTCCCTGCTGAGCAGAGAGCCCGAGGCGGGGCTCGATCCCAGGATCCTGAGATCATGACCCGAGCCGAAGGCAGCGGCCTAACCCACTGAGCCACCCAGGCGCCCCCAGAATCTTAGTTTTAAAGAGAAGAAAAAGATAAGAGATGGGGCTAGTGATAAAAGACATTTTTCTGCACAGGTTAACAGCAGGCCAAGAATTATTCTAAACACAGGCATGTGAGGAAAAAGAGGTAGGTGGAGAAAACAATAATTAAAAATTGTTCTAGAAAGTATTTTTGCAAACATCACCTCACCGGAGCCTTAGCAGCTAAGGCACCGTAGGTGTGGAGACCTGGTGACACAGAACCAGCGGGCTTGCATCCTTTCCACGCTGTGAGGGTGCTCTCTCTATTGTCATCCCCGTGCAAGAAAAAGATGAGGCACGAAAAGAAAATCGTTCAGAAAAGAAGAAAAATCATGCCAAGAGTCCAAATGGTAAGCAAATTGAAAAGGGAAATAAGACAAAGAGAAAAGAATCTAGGAAAAGAAAGAATATGGATAACGCACAGGTTTTAGAAGAGAAACCTGGCTCCGAAGACAAATTACTCCACTTTTCACCAGTCCGTGAGGACCAAGGGAGTTAAATGGGTATTTTGTTGCCAAAGGATCAAACCCAGCTGACAGTCTCGTAGAAAGGTAGTATCTTATCATACTATTGGGTAGAAGTCATAATTTAAAGAATGGTAACTCACATCGAACTTCCTCCTAAATTCTGTGTTGAGGCTCTCGCACATCACCCCTAGCTCGGCGATCTCACTTTCCCAGCTCTCCCCAGGGAAAGAAAAGTCATTTGTTGATAATGGAGATACACTTCCAGATACTAAAAAATGAAGATAATCAAGTAAAGTTAAAATATACATTATTACAAATTTAGTCTGAATCTAAACTTCAGGAAGTTTAGAAGTCTTATGAAACTGAGAACAAAGTCTTATTTTCAGATTCTGTGTGTGATCTAAGAATTATGACATAAAAGACCTCCTATTTTTCAATTTAAAACTATTTTGATTTCTAAAAAATCCTCTTGGCAATGGTAACACTGGGATGGAACATTTTTGAACTGATCATTTTTTAATTATTTCTATGTTAATAACCCAATATTTGGTGACATACTGATCAGTAAATTTATATTCTAGTAAAGCTTATATGTGGTAATCAATAATAGAATCATAAAGGACATTTCTGAGTACAAAACAGACCCTTACAACTATATTTTTCACAGAAAGTGAACTTTGTGATAAAGCATTACCCTTATTAGACTTATCCAGAGTTCCCTTTACAGAGGGCATTTTGTGTGTGTGTGTGTGTGTGTGTGTGTGTGTGTGTGTGTGTGTGTGTGTATCAACTGAGATCTAAGAAACCACCTTCCACAACAATTGCATTTTGACAAAGGCATTTATTCTACCTACCTTTGTAAGTGTGATGATCTCTATCCTCAGTTTTAGATACTTTTTTGGGAAGCAAGTATACTCTCCCTTCCTCCTCTTCTTCCAACTCTATTTCATCAGCATTACTTAGATCATCTTCTATGTACATTCGTTTGCGACTACGATGCTGTGTGGGGCCTTAGATACAGTTAAAAAAATGGTGCTACAATCTTGATTAAAAATATCAAACAATTTTCTTGCTTTTATAAAAAAAAACCCACAAGCTTTCAATTATTTGTTTTAAGGCAATAGTGCATTAAGTTCTATTTTCCATTCGACTAACTAAACTGATAAATGTTATGTCTTAAACGATAATTCCCCGCAGTAGTATTTCAGTGATGCTGTTTTTAAAGCAGGGCTAGGACTACAAACCTGACATATGAGTAGAGCCACAAGGCAAGTCACACCATATCTGCTCTCTTTCTTCACTAGACAGGGATAGTGGAGATGCGGAATGACCTCCCTAAAACAGATATTAGAAATTGGAAAATTCTGTAAGTGCTCTTGCTTCACCCGTGACCATGTTTCTCAAACCGCGAAGCCATGAATCGCAAATGTGGTCCGTTCCTTTTTCAGGTAGTTCTGTTTCTACCCCTTCCTCTGCATCTCACCACAACCACACACTGATGGAAAGCTTATGTCCGTCTCAATCCTACATTGTAGCAATAGTTTTCAGCTGGCTTTCTCAACACTCTCCCGGTTTTCCATTCTTCCTTAGGATTTTGATTTCTTTGAGTTGGGGAATGGGAAGCCACACAAAATAGAAGTCAAAACTCTTTTCTCAACCTACTTTTCAACATCTTTTTTTAATCTAACCTGGCGTTTTCCTGTACACAAGCTTCTCCATTCCAGTCAAATGAGTCCTTTTCCTATTCCATGAAAATGCATGCCCACCCAGTCACCTTCCTCTACGTATTAGGGGGTCGGTAGATACTGACCAAGCGGAGAAGGAACAGAAACCTATCCACTGAGGTGGAGGTCGAGCCCTCCCCAGGTTATAAAATTCCGCCTTACCTTTCTGTGTTTTACAGGTTATTACAATATTTTTGACGATGGACTGATGGACTGCTACAGTGGCACAAAGCTCAGCCAAATTTCTATATAATCATGAAACCCGAAAGTCCCTGTTATAACTATGTAAGTCAGTGATTCAGCCGCTATATCCTATTTAAGACCTTACAACTTCTCATTTTAAAAATTTCAACTTTTTTCCAACATCAAGCCATCCTTCGTACTTTGAACATCAGATTTTCAGTAAGTTAAAAATATTAAAATATAACTATTATTAAAGAACAGTTATCTGATTTTTGTAAGAACAATCTTAGTTTAAATTGGATGGTTATACTACCCTTTAAACAGCTATTGCTTTATACAGGATTTTCATTATTGTTTGCAAGTTCAACTTCCATCAACTTTTTTCTGAACTATAAATGCTTACATCTGAGTAGCTGTTGCAATTGTGTATATCTTGTGTAAGTACCACAGAATTTATATTTTTTCTATTCACAACAGTATTATTAATTGGAGTATGCCTGGGCTATGAATGAATAAGACATATACAAACCCAAAGGAAATTAGAAAATTATTTAAAGCCAAAACACAACAATATGAAACCAAAACTACTTATGTTTTGAGGGAATAATTCATTTGCTGCTAAAATTCAACAACCATTCACAATTAAAGGGTGAAAAAATCCTTAGACAACTAAAACATTAATTTGATCAAAGTACCCACCAAGAACTACAGAATAAGCATGCCTATTGGTACAGTATCTAGTGAACATTGTCCGCACGGTCATCATCTCCTTAACAAGAGGGCCTAGGCAGGGAATTATGACAGAATTAGTCAAGGTAGTTGGAGATATAAAAATCAATAGTGTTTCTATGCAAAAGCAAAAAATTAAATGCCCAGAAAATTCAGCTTTTTTAATACAGCAAAAAGAAAATCCATAAAACACAAGAATTAATCTAATTTCTCTGTGGAAGATTTGGCATAATTTTTTTGGAAATATCACCAAAATGTAGAGAGAAAAATATGTGGACACGAAAGCTCAGTATCAATCTTGGGAAACGGCAATCCCCTTAGACAAACTGCGAAATTTACACGAGTGAGTAGAGGGCCCAGAGCATGTGAAAGTACAAGGCGAGGGTGGTGAAGCTCCCGGGAGGCCCCGCTGAGGAGAGCCCCGGGGCCGCAGCACACTGGAGCTCACCTGGCCGCTGCCGCAGCGCTCCACTGCCGGGCTGGGCCCAGAGGAGCACTGCAGACGGCGGAGCCAGCGGGGCACTCAGGCATGATCCTGCACTAACTCACTACCCATGTGCAAAGAGAAATCTTAGAAAGACTGAAAACCTAAAAGTTGAAAGGAATCAAAACTAACACTTTTAACCAGGAAGGAACAGGACAGTAGCTGAGGGATTTGTTGAACACAAAGACTGGTCAATTTTATGGTCTCAATTTTTGTCCTATGGAAGTTTTTTATTGAAGTGAAAAGATAACTTACTGGAAAAAGAATGTTTGCATTGTATATAACCAATACAGAATTAATATCTAAAATATTTTAAGAACTCCTACAAATTTCTAAGAAAAATCAGATGATATAAAAAAAAGGCAATTCACAAACCTGTCAAAAAACATGAAATACTGATGCTGTTAATCAGCAAAATGCAGAGTAAAGTTCCTCACTACACTTACAGATTGGCAAAAAGAGAACCATCTGGTAACAAGCGGTTAAAGCTGCAGAGAAACGGGACGGTCACAGACCAGTGCTGGAGAGTACAAGCTGACACAACTATTTAGATAACAAATTCCCGATATCTAAGAGTCAACAGTAAATGGGAAACAAATGGCCAGTAAGTATGTGACAATTAAAATTCCAACTAGCACTGAGCAGCATAAAAGAAAGTGGGCAGGGGATTACCTAGGTTTTGAGATTTCAAGATGGAGTACCGAGGGGAGGAAGGAATCAGGGAAACCAAGGATGGCAGAGCATTACTGACAAAGGACTGCAAAGGTGCCTTGGGGATGACTGGGGAGGGATGACTGGGGAGGGAGGCTGAGGAGTCTAGGCTGCAGACCTCCTGTCTGCTTTAAACAGCAGAGCTCCATTCCCATCCGTTTGGTGCATTGGTGCTTTCATGAGAGATTTTTTTTTTTTTTTTTAAGATTTTCTTTATTCATTTGACAGAGAGAGAGATCACAAGTAGGCAGGGAGGCAGGCAGAGAGAGAGGAGGAAGCAGGCCCTCCGCGGAGCAGAGAGCCCGATGTGGGGCTCGATCCCAGGACCCTGGGATCACGACCCGAGCCGAAGGCAGAGGCTTTAACCCACCGAGCCACCCAGGCGCCCCTTTCGTGAGAGATTTTGTTAGAAACATTCTCTGTGAGGACTACTGGCTAACCAGAATAAAAGGCCCTTAAAACACGGTAGGAATACAAACATTCAATTACAAATGGTTAGGGCAGAAATTTGGTGTTATCAGAGGTTTTAGATCGCGGCTGTAGGTGTACTGAACTCTCCCTGATTCCATCTCTGTACGCAGAGGTTAGCACCTATCAAGAGAAGAATGTATTTGGGTATTTACTATGTATCAGGTATTAACGCTTAAATAATCAGACTAATTTTTCACAGTCCCACTGTGCAGATGAGAAAACTGAGGTGCGGAGGGATTCATTAACTTGTAAAATGTGACACAGTTAGCAAAGAGCGGAGCCAGGATTTGAATGCCAATCTGTCTGACTCACAACTCTCCTGCTATACCCAGTTACAGTAAACTATATTATCTCGGCAGTCAGTTCTGTAACTTGATTACTGCTCTAAAATTCTCTAATTTAAGCCATTTATACAACCCAAGCCAAGAAAACGGGGGTGGGGGTGGGGAGTGGAGGCGGGGTGGGGTTTGTAAAGTGGCACCGAAGTATCCACAACTGCAAACTTCCTTGTAGGCACGGGTGTTAGCTGCCCTCCCTCGCTTGGACCGTAACTGCTTCCTGTCTTTAATGTCTTTTTACAACCCTGTGAACATACCTACATATTGAGAAAAAATGGTATATACATATATAAAGAATTTTTCCTGTATCATTAAATTTGTTAATATTCATTCAGTAACTATGTGATTTGGACGTACAGACAAGTGAGTAGCGCCTCTGGGGAGGCGAGCCCTCCGATCCCAATACCAGCGGCACTCAGTGCTTCCCACACCAGCACGGCCTTCCTCCTGCACAGCCCCTTGCTAGTCTAGGTTTCACGGAGGCTATTTTACTCATCAGTAGGTTACTCTTCTCCCACAGACCAAACCCTGAGCCTTATGTTAGGTGGATAAGCAATGTGTATTTGATTAAAATTAGAAGGAAATGATTTACCCCCTTCAGATATATCTGATAAGGAAAAAAATAATGTATATTCTTACCAACAAGAAGGATCGTGGAATTAGCGAGCAACTTTCTCTTGCACATAAATTTTTGTCACTGTTTTTAGGTGACTTTTTTGGACCTCCAACTCCATATTTACTGCTTAAGGATTCAGGGGATGAAGTTTTTGGAGAAGGTGATAGGGAGTTTGTTATACGGTCATAATCCTGAGTAAAATTCCTTTCTCTTATTTTCTCTATACCTGCATTGCATCACAAAACACAAGAAACACATGGCAAGTATTATCACTGGTGACTGCTTCAGAAATAGTACGATTACATTCTAATATAATAATTAACCAAATCCTCAAATTTTATCTATATTTAAATAGATAATAAATCAAGACCAATTTTGTAAGATTCTGAAAAATACTACAGTTCAATTTAAAATGTAATCATAAGAACTTTCAAGAGCTCAAACAAAAATATCTGTGGTATGAGCTGCTCTGTGAAGATAAACCTAAGTATTGTCCTGAGTATTTTGACATCATAGCCAATAGTCACATAGTAAAGCCACAGAATTTTCTGGTTGGAGATGGCTTGGGAAATCATCTTATCTCAATCTTTCATATATAGATGAGCAAATTCATGGCCAAAATAAGTCTTGGTATAAATGAATTCTCAGACAGTTTTCAGGTCGAATAAGGGCATGTACATCTGTCTTCCAGTGTGTGGTTATCTGACATGACAGTGGTCCTGAGCACTATGGAAATATTCTAGAAAAGAACAAAATACTACTTTGGAGGAAGTATGTTAACTTATTTAAATCCTGTATTTTAACTGAAAAGATGGATACTTGGAAATGTTTTAAAATATCTTTAAAGGGAAGTGAAAAAGATAAAAGTACAAACTTACAGCTTCTGTGCTAGAAAAGTGTGTGATGTGTGTATGTGTTTGTGTGTACTATACACCAGAGCTCCAAAAAATATGAGTATTTGTCAGTTATTTTTAAATAAAAGCAAACCTCAAATCATGAAGATAACCTACTGTGGGTTCACAGAATGACCATGATATTCCTTAGAGACTTTTGTCAATGAAATGTAAAAAAGAGAAAGTAGAAATCCCCATCATTATTTTCACATTATTAAATATATTTGGGGATTAAAAATCTGAAAGTTTATTCAGCACATTATAATTTGTAAATATACATTAAATATTTTCCACATTGAAGCATTTGATCTTTAACTTCCTATCATGAAAGACATGAGCGTCACATGGACACTGTCCTAATGTCTACTTCGCAAAGACCAAGTTACCAGCATTAACTAGCTCAAAAAATGATGTTTTAACTACCTATAATTTTGAAGGGCATGTTTAAGATTAATCTTTAAACTGTATTTTCACACAATTAGAATCATAATAGAAACTTATTGAATATTTAAAAGAAAAAAATGATACTGACATCTCATTACTTCTATAGATGATGGGCTCCCAGATAAGGATATAGGAGATAAGTCAAGGCTATTATCTCTTATAGCATCTTTTAGGAGAGATGAATTTTTCCATTCCTTTGATATATCCTTTTGTGTTTCAGCAGAGAAGATGTTCTGTTGTTTTTTTGGCAGCTTCATGGTTTTGCTTCTGGAATGGATATTCTCCTCCTAAAGGTATTGATAACTTTCAGATCATACTTGAATACAGATAAGTTATACTTAGGCATATAAGACAAATTATGCTGAAATTACCAAATATCTCCTATTACTATTTACAGGCATAACAGGGGCCTCAACATGAGTAGTGAAGGACTTTCTAATATATTAGAAGACCTATGACAAATTCACAGGAAAAAATACATGGACTATAATAGCATAAGAAATACCAAAATGCTGTTAAGGAGAAAATTATAATCAGTTTGGGGAAACCAGAAAGAGTTCCTGGATTTCATGGCACCTGACATGCTTGGGAGTTGTAAAAGAACAACTTTTATAAGTCGTGAAGGTGAAGGAAGACCTACAAAGGCCAGGGGCGACCCCTGACAGAGCCCAGGAGGCGGAGAGGCAGGGGTCTCCCTGGGTCTGTGCGCTGGCGCCGCGAGCCCGCCACAGGTCCTGTTAGGGAGTCACAGGCTATTCCATTTGTTTCAGCTCTGGGAACACGCCAGGGTACAGGGGCAGTGAGTGTGCAGAGGTATTCTGATGCACTATTTCACTGTATGGAGATTTTCAGGGTTTTTCTTTGAAGAGGGATAAAAGGAGAGGTGGCTTAGGAAGACAAACAGCTATATGTATAGTAAATTAAAGTAAGAAGTGATAGAAAATGTGGAGATAAGTCACAAAGTCCTTAAAGTCTTCCAAGTAAAGGATAGCAAGGTTATGAACAAGGGGAGGTGGAAGTTTACTGATGTGATGTTAGCACAGTGGAATGGTCAGAGACCTACCTTTAGTGCTAGACTCTTTGGGTTCACAACTTTGTTTTACCACCGCCTACCTGTGTGACCTTGGGCAAGTTCCTTTATCTCTCTAAGCCCTAATTTCTCGTTTGTAAAATGCGATGTCAATACGAGTACTAATCACGTATGGTACTTGAGAGATTTTAAGATGTTAAGGTACTTGGCATAGCACCTGGCACACTGTAAGCACTGGATTGTTGTTATTATTGTTTTGTTTTTGTTTTTTGTTTTTTTTTTTTGCTTTTTACTTTGTTAAAAAAGCTTTCAAGCACAGATGGCTAGGCATACGTATGTAACTTTCAGGACAGAAACCAGGCATGGACACAGGTTGGGCAGTGTATAGGAAGAACCTCAGGTCCATTCAAGAGAAAGATTCACTGCTTCCCAATAGTCTGCACTTTCTTGAAGTAAAATTTTGGAAAGATCAAGCACTTCTCTAATTCAAAGATATTATCTTCAAGTTATCATTTGCCTAGAGTCAAACATCTGTTTTATAACACTAATGCCAACTTCTCACAAATTTACATATTGCCTGAACATCAATTTTCAGTCTATACAATTTCTCATATAGAAGGTTTAATCTTAAGATGTGACAAATTTGACATTTCTGCAAAAATATATTGTTTAGTATTTTCACAGGCTTTTCAGAAATTTTTTTCTGACTTGTAACTATTTACCTTTACTAGCAATTTCTCTTTAAACGAATGTGAAAATTCTTGTTCACTTTCTGATTCTGAATTTGAGAGATCTTTATAATTTTTTTTGGTTTTTGCTGCTCTTCGTGGAAGTCTGGTTCTCCCATCTGGAACTGTCTCCTCTACCTTTTTGGTGATGTTTTTGTTGGGTGTCTTTAGGAGAAAAATTTCTGAATTATTAGGTCAGTATTTGAGATATAAGAAATATAAGCTATTTTCTATAAAACTGGCACTGTGACAAGAAATACATAAAATATTTGTAGGAATAAAAAGGACTCCTGATTAACATTTTTGAAAGATGCGATTTTATCTTTCCACCCAAATATCTTCTCTATTACCTTTTTTTAAATCCCCATCATTAAAGCTCTGGGAGGCCTGGTATATATTACCTAACTTACATAAAAAAGAGAAGGAGAGGAAAAAAAGAGAAGCAGAGATATAAAAAGTTCCTATAACTACAGAATAAAATAGACCTAAAACAGGCCAACATGATCCAAAAAGGCAGAAGGCAGGAGGATGCATGCGAAGTCTAGAACAATTATGGAAAAACAAGTAACAAATAAGGATAAAATTATGAGATGAAAAATGAAGCTTTTTACATGACAGAAGAAAAATAATACTAAAGTGATGTTTGAACACAAACTTCTTGGCTTTACCACTTTAGATCTTGGTTGTCCCCTTTCCAAAGATGGTTCTGCAATTCAAGAAAATGAGTTTTCAAATAGATATGAACTGGCATTAAAATTTATTAGAATATTTTTGCATAGAAGTTAAAATCATAACAAGAACATATCTTTAAACTCATTCAAAAATTTAAATTTCAAGATGATTTGAGGCTACATTGACATTGATAACTTATTAATGTTTGGTAGGATATGAATTACCAATTTCCTTTCTCCTCCTTTACATCCTAAAATTTTTAGACATGCAAGAGAATACATAAGTCATAATGAATACCTAGATGCGTCTCCCACTCAGTCTAAGAGCCGGACGCTGAGTGGCGCTGTTTTCTTTATGTGTAATTATGAGCATCTCTAGGGTGCTCAATACCCCTCTGCCGAAAGGGAAATTTTCATTATATTGAATTGTTTCTCATTCACTTGGTCTTAAAAAAGAAACTTTGACTTCACAGATATGTATCCCTAAACAATACAGTGAGCTCTATAAAACAGTATCATCTCATACGTAATTTTGTATTGTTTGCTTTATTCTTCACCATGGTTCCTAAGATTCATCCATATTACTGAGAATAGCTTCAGTTTCTATTCCCTTTTTTGCCTTTCAAGCACAATCAACTTTCTAAATATTCTCTGAAGCCTAAGAAACTACCCACACCAACGAAGCAATGAAGTTCTGGGAGGAAGGTCTTCCAGTCCTGGCAAGAAGCCAGCCCCTACACACTGACTGGCAGTCACTTGGCTATTCAAACAAAACTTCACTCAGAAGTTCAATTTTGGAAGTACTTACTGGTGACAGTATTCTAACCCCGAATGGTCTCCTCAAAATCTCTGATTATCTACTCTCTGTTATAAGTGACTGTAAACTCCCTGAGAACATGTGAATCTTCTGTTTCCCCTTGGCTTAGAACATACTGCTTCGAAGTCCAGACATGTGACCAGCCACAGTGCGTCTTTCAACATCTCCCCCCAAGTCTGATCTATGTTCCAACTACCCCAATGCTACAATCCCTGCAGTAACACATGATGCTCTTTCACACTTGTCTCTTTTACAGGTGATAATACTGTTGCTTCTCTCCCACATGTATATAATAGGCCTTATCTGTTTTCAAGATTCAACCTCGTTTATGAACACATGCCAAACTTCACTTCCATATTTCTATTTTTACTTCTATTTAAGTCATCACCTGCTCCCCCTGACATATGCACAAAGGTTACTATTGGTTATTTTTATCCTGACCTAAAAGCTGATTCCCTTAAAATACATATCAATTTAAAAGTTCAGAGTTATGCTGTCTTCTTTTAAAAATGGAATATATGAAATCTTTGTGTTTTAGCAAACAATCCAGGAAAATGGTTATTAGGTTCTAGCTAAAAACCCATACCTCAAACTCTTATCCAACTACTTCAAGAGAGTCACTAGACAAAGCAGAAGCCATATGCTGGGAAGATAACCTGTGGGGCGCCTAGGTGGCTCAGTTGGTTAAGCGACAGCCTTCAGCTCAGGTCATGATCCTCTCATGTTCTCTCTTTCTTTCTCACTCTCTCTCTCAAATAAATAAATAAAATCTTAAAAAGAAAAATCTGTGGAAGGTATTTCTGCAAGAAAATTGTTTTCCTTACAATATATCTTTATATGCATTCTATGTGAATTCCTAAAAAGAATATGTGTGGGTGTGACAGGGAATGGGATGTCCAAGATTTGATTTTTGCTTAGAGTGTTGGTTTCATGAGTACTTAATAATACGTCATTCACAATAATTGCTAAATAACTGAATAACAACAGTAGGCCATGAGTAGACAAATGAGAGGATGCATGAATCAAAAAATATGACAGGCATATTTTGCGTCTCTAAGATCCTGGTAAAAAAAATAATTTATATAGAACCATATTACTAAAAATGAGAAAACAAAAACCAAAATGTTGCTCTGTTCTATTCACAAGGCTGTGTAGTTGCAAACACGAACTACATACACAAATATACTTATCAACCAACAAAGCATTTCATGTACTTGAAATGGTAAAATCATTTGCAACATTTCTCTAAAAAGTGATTTCTTACTTGATTTCCCACTTTTAGGTTTCTTCATGTTTTTATTTCTGCTATAGTCTATTAGTTGTGGTTTTGACTTTGGTTCCTTTAGCCAGCTGACATCAGTCTTGCTGTCATCACATCTGTATTCTGTGTCAGTATCACTAAAAAGATTTTTCTTTTTAGGATTTGTTACAATCTACAAAAAAAAAAAAAAAAAAGAATCCTTGTAATAGATGAAGAAATGTGTCTCATTATTATGTTATGTAAGGTAAGTTAAGCCAAAACAAAACAAAACCAAAAACCGCCCTCAAGCAACAGAAAAACTAACTTCTTAATTTTTTGGCATACTAATCTACCTGGCATTAAGGAAAACATATCTAGAAAGTCACTCAGAAATCCAGAGCAGAGACTGAGATTCATATTTTGTTGTTAAAACTGCTTATTCCCACAGAGACATATGCCAATGTCATCAAAGAAAGTAAAGCTGTCGTATCTTCTATTATTAGATGATTACAAATAGCTCAAAGACCATGCCGAAGTCATAGTGGGCAGGTGGATAATCCCACAGAGGGGGAAAAATTCCAAATGATTTTGTTTTCTAGATCTGTGATCATCTTTGGCATTGGAAAATTATTTTTAAAATACTGCTATTAATAGGCAATTAGGATATAACTTACTCTTTTATCTTTTGTTTTGAGAGAAGTTTCAAGTTCATCATGATTCCTTAAACCTATCCTTAAACAAAAATATTCATAAATTTTAATTAACTTTAGTTATTTGTTCTCTTAAGGTAACATATACTGGACAGTTAGACATTACTAATTCACTATATAATTCTGGCCAAATTGCTTATGTTCTCTGACCTCAGTTAATTATAAAAATAACAAGGTCAGATGAAAGGACTGAGTTCTTTCAGCTTTATCATCTAAGAGACACAACTAATATTAAAAGTACACAGAATCTACACATTAATGTTAGAAGCAAAGGCTGAAATATTAGAAATAGAATGGAGGTAATCATGGCAGTAGCATTTTTTATTCATTCTTCTCATCTGTTAAATACTCTCAAAGTGTGAGAAATTTTGAAGACAAAGAACAATTGAGAAGTTTATTTTAATTTGATCCATCTAATTATAATAAAAGCACCTACAGTTTTATTGAATTATCCACACAGGCTTCTGTAGCTGTAGCTTGAAATTCCTGGATCTATATTGTAAATAAATATTAAACACTATTTCTTAGTGTTGAAATAAGGTAAATAAAAATTAAAATTATAGTTTCTATAACTTTCATAAGATGCAGCCGTAAAATTAAGTTTACTAAAATATTTTTATATTTAAGAAGAAAGCTAATACCATAAAATATACTAAAAAAATAGGAGTAATTGTTTTTAAATTTCTTGTATCCAGAATGAAAGTGATTTTCTTGATGTAGTAGTGTGAGTCCCATCCCCATGCCCCAATTACCAATTTTTCCTCTACTTTAGTCCAGAGGATTTGAAAGGAAACCAAATATACCTAAAATGGTGCCAAATAAATTTTAAAATATTTAAAACTCTTTCAAAGCATATCTTCAAGAGAATGGAAACCCAAAAACATACACTATAATAACTATATGGTGAATACAAAATAAATACTAAATACAAAATACTGATTTCTAGCTTACTCCAAGTTTTATAATAGGCTCATCAGCTCCATTCAAATTAAAATTGTAAACATCATTCCTGTAAAAACGAAGAGAAATATTAACTGTTATATAATAAATACATTTTCTTCAAATATGAATAAAACTAAGATCTATGAAAAATTACTTACAACGGGCATTCAGAAGTAACATTAACAAAAGTAGTCTTCAGTTGTCTATAACTTTTTTTCTGAACCTTTTCCTAAATACAAAAGAAGTTTATATAACATTCAAACTTGTACACTAGTATACTTGGCAAACAAACAACATATGCAATTATATTTTCATATTTTTTCTACTTGTTTCTATTCATGTTTTACATCTGTAACCATTTCTTTAATGTAAACTGAGAAAAGTATTACAACATCCAGACCAATAAAAATTTTGAAGACTTTAAGTACTAAGAACATAATTGGAAGTACTGTAAATTAAATATAAAATATAAGGTTCTTACATCTTTATTTGCACGGACACTCCTGTACATAGGTAAACACTAAACTATAAGCTGAACCTTAGTGATTTTAGAAACACAAAACAAGCATGTTTCTTTTTTTCCTGGACTCATTTGCTTTAAAGTCTTAGATAGAAAAACTTTGGAGGAGACTAAGGTTTATGTAAAATCACTATTAATATCACTAAATGATTGATTACTGAACAGAAATACTCTGAAGTCTAATAAGTTGGAAATACTAAAACTATTCATTTTAGTTGTTATTCATATTAAGTTTTATTCTGTATTTTGGCTGTTTTATATATAACTATTTGTATTTTTTCAAAAAGTTTATCCCTTATTATATTACTCCTCTGATCACTTATCTCAGTTATCCTTTCCAGTAGGATTTTTACCAGCATTTACATACACCTGTTCAATACACCTACTGTGTACTAGCCTGCGCTAGCTATTAGAGAAGACACAAAAAATAAGCCAAAATATTAAAAAGGATACAAAAGGAAGCAAAAGTGTTATACAGGATACAAAGATGATTCTAACCAACCCACGCTAACAGAAGACAAAGGAGAGATAAAAACTGCAACAGCGAGTGAAATCTCGAACAATGGTACAAAGAAATCAGTGTGTAGACTGAGAATTCTTGCCCATTTGGATTCTGAGTCAGGACACCTTGGAAGTTTTTAAAAAGAAGGCAGACTCTGAAGCAAGACTCACAAGGAGGAATCAAGTTTTGACGAGCAGAAGAGTGCGAGAGCACGCGGACTCAGTCCAAGTGCTTTCTGAAGAGGGGAAGAAAAAGAATAAACACTTGGAAAGACACTCGAGGGAAGCTCAAGTTCTTCTTCTTCAGCTAAAGGAGACACGCATAGGGAGCTAATACTAGGAAATAAAGACAGACTTTGACAAGCTGGCCTGAGTCTCCACTTCATAAGCAACAGAGACCAAAGCAGGGATTTTGCACAACGGATAGGCGTGACTGAAGCTGTGTGCTTTAGAGAGAAAAAAGCTCCTTCTGAACAGAAGGATAGGTCAGCAAGAGAAACGCTAGACGCAAAAGAATCACATAAAGCCTTCTGCAATAATCCAGGGACTGGAAATTAGAACTCAAACTAGGAAAAAGGAGTTGCACAGGCAGCAAAGGGGATATTTAAGAAGAATGTATAGACGGTGAACCTCAAAACTTGAAATTAAATGCACAGAAAGTAACTGTGAGGAGTAAATCAAAGATAATTGGTATTTTAATCCTGAATAAATGTTAATTTTTTTTAAACAAAAAACAGAAACTTAGGAAGGACCTTATTGTCAGAAGAGATGGGATTAGCTATGAAAATAAAGATTTATTGAATCAGGGACCAAAAAATGAAAACGTCACACTCACATATGGAAAAGAAACATTTTTTTGTTTTGTTTTGAAAATTTGAACA
Source organism: Enhydra lutris kenyoni (assembly GCF_002288905.1). Lineage (NCBI taxonomy): Eukaryota > Metazoa > Chordata > Mammalia > Carnivora > Mustelidae > Enhydra > Enhydra lutris. The sequence goes on along the minus strand of NW_019154090.1, from coordinate 3,278,687 downwards.
GAAAGAGGACTATTTTGAGTAGTTGCCATTAAACTTGTCAGTTGTTTAATTCATTGATCAACACGCTGCAAACACTAATGCCATCCCATCCTGCGATTCCATTTTATGTTTACAGTCAAATATCATTTAGAGTTTGACTATATACTTGGGTAGTTAAATAAATGAAACCTACCTTACTGAGCTGCAGATCAGATTTGTTTGAAAAGCCACTATAAGAAAGGTTTTGCCAAAATTAAAAAAGCAATTCAGTATCATAATGTTCTTCATAAAAGCCATTTTATATAACGTAAAACTCTGGGTCACTAAGTTCACATTCAATACGCTATAAAGAACTGACGCGTGCGGCATTAGCCGGGTAATTTTGCAGCTTCCCTTGTAGTAAATAGCAACCTTGACTGTTAATGAGAAGCTGAATCATTCATGCAGTAGGAGGGGCCAAGCAACTGGAAATGAATGGTTCTGCCAGGAGAGCAATTGTTTTGTGTCTTATCATAGGGCCAGAATTAATTTAAATATGAATTAACCACCAATCAACCTGTAAAGAAACATTTCTAATAACAACTAACCTTCAGAAAGATTGCAAACAAAAAAATACATATTTACTATATAAAAATAACTTCTCAGCTCATTTAGATTTCATGTTTCATTAAGCAATATATTTAAATATATTTAGTTTTACTCAGCACTAGGCTCAATAAATAAAATCTTAAAATGTTTATATCCCAAAGATTTATTTATGAAATGGTATGCTGTATCAATATGGTACTTTTGATATTTTATAAAATGTAATAATCACCTACTACAAAGACTAATTTCAAATTTAGTTCCCTTCCTGTATAATTTAAACAGCTACTATTTTTAAAAGTAAATAACTAGGGACGCCTGGGTGGCTCAGTTGGTTAAGTTGATGTTCGGCTCAGGTCTTGCCAGGGTCCTGGGATCGAGTCCCGCATAGGGCGCCTTGCTCATCAGGGAGCCTGCTTCTGCCTGCCTCTCTGCCTGCTTGTGTGTACTCTCTTTCTCTCTCTGGCAAATAAATAAAATCTTTTAAAAAAATTAATTAAAAAAAAGTAAATATCTAGGTGTTTTCTGCTGGAAAATTGTATTACTTGAACATGCTCAAAACTTACCTTCTTAAAATTGAGTAAAGTAATTTAGTTGTATCAGGCAGAAAAATGTTTATTTCTAAAATATAAGATCATACCTGTCAATCAAAGACTCCTTGAATTTTCTTGTAGACTTTATATCTTCCTTTGGTTTATACCTCTTATTAATTTGGTTTATCAAGGTTTCTGCTGCATCAGTAAAGCCTTTGTCTTTTGACTTTTCTCTCTGAAACAATTTATAATTTACTTTAAAACTCTACCAGTAATCCTTCAAAGGAAAATAAAGGAACATTTAAGAAAAATCTGGTTCTATATATAACTACAAAGAGAAATAAAAGAGGTAAGAAATTGTTTAGTAAGTCTGTTAGGCATTCAAAAACACAGGATAAGACTTAACAGTTTAAAAAAAAAGACTTAACAGTTTACACATGGGGCAGAATGATCTGCAGAGATCAAAATAAGTTTCTATCCATGGAAAAATAAATTATATTAAAAACTAAAGAAAACTAAAATCAGGTTCTTTGAAAAGATCAATAAAATCAATACATCTCTTGCCAAGTTAACTAAGGAAAAAAAAAAGGGGAAAAAAAGACAGAAATTACTACTATTAGAAATGAAATAGAGGCTGTCACTCTTAAGGACATTAAAAGGATAATAAAGGAATATTATGAACAACTCTTTGGCCACAAATTTGATAACCTAAATCAGATGGGCCAGTTCCTCGAAAGGTAAAATCTACCAGATGTCATACAAGGAGAAATAGATCATCTGAATAGGCCTATTATCTATTAAAGAAAATGAATCAATAATTAATAACCTTCTAAAACAGCAAACACCAGGCCCCAGATGGGTTTCCTGGTGAGTTCTACCAAATACTTAAGGAAGAATCATACCAATTTTCCACAATCACCCAAGAGACAGAAGCAGAGGGAATACCTCCTAACTCATTAAATGAAGCTGGTATCATCTTTATGCAAAATCAAAGACAATACAAGAAAGGAAATAGACCTTACACTCTCATGAACATAGATACAAAAACCAACAAAATATTAGCAAATTGTATTCAATAATGTATAAAAAGAATTATATACAATTAAATGGTATTCAAGATATGGGAGTCTGATTCAACATTTGAAAATCAATTATAATGTATCATACCAATAGCCTTAAGAAAAATCATATAATCTTATCAATAGATATAAGAGAAGCATTTGAAAAAACCCAGTATCTTTTCATGATAACAATTCTCAGAAAACTAGGAATAGAGGGGAATGTCTTCCACTTGATAAAGAATATCTTCCAAAAAAAAAACAAAAACAAAAACAAAATTAGAGCTAACATCATACTACATCAAACTACATGTTTTCCCACCAAGATCTGAAATAAGGGAAAGATGCCTGCTCTCACCACTTCTATTCCACATCAAACTGGAAGTCCTATGAATGCAGTAAGACAAGAGAAGGAAATAAATGGTATCCAGAATGGAAAGAAATAAAACTATCTTTGTTTGCAGATAACATCATTGTCTATGTAGAAAAAAAATCTCAAAAAATTAACAAAAATACTCCTGGAACTAAAAAGCAATTGTTTTGGTTTGTTTTGTTTTTAAAAGATATTATTTATTATTTATTTGACAGACAGAGATCACAAGTAGGCAGAGAGGCAGGTAGAGAGAGAGGAAGGGAAGCAGGCTCCCTGCTGAGCAGAGAGCCTGATGTGGGGCTCCATCCCAGGACCCTGCGATCATGACCTGAGCCAAAGGCAGAGGCTTTAACCCACTGAGCCACCCAGGCACCCCCTAAAAAGCAATTGTGATAGCACTGCTGAAGGATACGAGGTTAATATCCAAAAGTTGGCTGCTTCCTCATAAGCTAGTAATGAAAAACGAGAGTTTAAAATTACATTCCAGGGGCGCCTGGGTGGCTCAGTGGGTTAAGCCTCTGCCTTCAGCTCAGGTCATGATCTCAGGGTCCTGGGATCGAGCCCCGCATCGGTCTTTCTGCTCAGCGGGGAGCCTGCTCTCTCTCTCTCTGCCTTCTTGTGATCTCTGTCTGTCAAATAAATAAATAAATCTTAAAATAAAATAAAATAAAATTACATTCCATTTACATTAGTACTCCTTAAAATGATTTATATACTTAGGTATATACTTAGGTATAAATCTAACAAAACATGTACAAGATCTACACATGACTAATGAAGAAAATCAGTGTTTTGTTTTTTTTTTTAAGATTTTATTTATTTGACAGAGATCACAAGTAGGCAGAGAGGCAGGCAGAGAGAGAGGAGGAAGCAGGCTCCCCGCTGAGCAGAGAGCCCGACGCGGGGCTCGATCCCAGGACCCTGGGATCACGACCTGAGCCGAATGCAGAGGCTCTAACCCACTGAGCCACCCAGGCGCCCCAAAAATCAGTGTTTAAATAAATGGAAGGAAATTCCATGTTCATGGGTAGGAAGCTCAATATTGCCAAGATGTCAGTTCTTCCCAACTTGACCTAGAGATTCAACGTTAATCCTAATCCAAATCCCAGCAAGTTATTTTGTGAATATCAACAAAATGATTCTACAGTGTACACAGAGAAGCAAGATACCAAGAATGACCAATATAGTATTGAAGAACAAAACTGGAAGCTGGAAGATTGACACTAGCATACTTTAAGACTTACTATAAAGATACAATAATCAATGTAGAATGGTATTGGGGAAATAGACAAATCAAGTAACAGAACCAAACAGCGAGCAAACCGAAAGCCCAGAAATACCCTCATATACATAGTCAACTGATCTTTGGCAAAGAAGCAAAGACAATGCAATGGATAAATTTATCTTTCCAACAAACGATGATGGAATAACTGGACATTCACATGCTAAAAACCAAAAACCAAAAGACAAAAACCAAAAATGATTCTAGACCCAGAACTTACACCCTTCACAAAAATTAACTCAAAGGGGATCATAAGCCTAAAAGTAATATGCAAACTATAAAACTCCTAGAAGATAATAGAGGAGAAAATCTAGATTGACCTTGGGTTCGGCAATGCCTTTTTGTATAACACCAAAAGCACAATCTATGAAAGACAAAACTGAGACGCAGAATTTCACTAAAATTAAAAATTTGTGTTCTGTAAAAGACACTGTTTCAAAAAGAAAAAGACAAGCCACAGACAGAAAGAAACTATTTGTAAAACACATATCTGATAAAGGCCTTGTATAGACATACTGCAGAAATACTGTGGTTCTGGTTCTAGAACACAGTGACAAAGCAAATGCATTAAAGTGAGTCAAATGAACTTGGTTTCCCAGTGCATATAAAAGTTACGCTTACTCTACCACTGTAGTCTATTAAATGTATAATGGCACTATGCCTTTTAAAAAAAGTACATATCTTAATTAAAAAATACTTTAATGCTAAAAAATGCTAATCATCTGAGTTTTCAGCAAAGAGCAATCTTTTTGCTGGTAGAGGGTCTTGCCTCAATGTTGATACCTGCTGACTGATTAGGTCGTGATTGTTGAAGGCCGGGGTGGCTGTGGCAACTTCTTACAATAAGACAACAATGAAATTTGCCACATTGACTGCCTCTTCCTTTCATGAACGATTTCTGCACTGCATGCAATAGTGTTTGATAGCATTTTACCCACAGCAGAACTTCTTTTAAAACTGAAGTCAAGTCTCTCAAACCCTGCCTATGCTTTATCAACTAAGTTTAATTAATAGTCTAAATTCTTTTTTGTCAATCTTCACAGCATCTCCACCATGAGATTTTTTTTTTAAGTTTTTATTTCCTTTCAGCATAACAGTATTCATTGTTTTTGCACCACACCCAGTGCTCCATTCAATCCATGCCCTCCGTAATACCCATCACCTGGTTCCCCCAACCTCCCACCCCCCCACCCCTTCACAACCCTCAGATTGTTTTTCAGAGTCCATAGTCCATGAGTAGATTCTATCTCAAGAAACCATGGTCTTTACTCATCCATAAGCAGCAACTCCTCATCCACTAAAGTTTTATCATGAGATCACAGCAATTCAGTCCCATCTTCGGGCTCCACTTATAATTCTAGTTCACCTGCTACTTCCACAACATCTCCAGTTACTTCCTCTACTAAAGTCTTGAACCCATCAAAGTCATCCATGAGGGCTGGAATCAACTCTTCCACACTCCTGCTAATGTTGATATTTTGACCTCTTTCCATGAATCACTGATGTTCTTTTTTGGGAGGTGGGGGAAGGGAAAGAGAATCCTAAGTAAGGCTCCACACCCACTGTGAAACACAACACGGGGCTCGACCTCATGACCCTCAGATCATACCTGAGCCAAAATCAAAGAGTCAGATGCTTAACCAACTGAGTCACCAGGGTGCCCCATTCACAAATGTTCTTAATGGCCTCTAGAATGGTGAATCCAAACTAAATCCTTGGTTTGCCCAGATCTATCAGAGGGATCACTATCTGTGGCAGCTAGAGTCTTATGAAATGTATGTCTTCAATAGTAAGACCTCAAAGTAGAAATTACCCTTTGATCCTTGGGCTGCAGAATGGATGTTATATTTAGGAGGTATGAAAACATTAACTTGGGGCACCTGAGTGGCTCAGTGGTTAAGGCCTCTGCCTTTGGCTCAGGCCATGATCCTGGGGTCCTGGGATCGAGCCCCAAGTCGGGCTCTCTGCTCAGCGGGGAGCCTGCTTCCCCTTCTATCTCTCTCTCTGCCTACCTCTCTGCCTGCTTGTGATCTCTGTCAAACAAATAAAAAATCTTTTAAAAAAGAAAAAGAAAACATTAATTTCATTGTACATCTTCATCAAAGTTCTTGAATGACCAGGGGTACTGTCAATGAGAAGTACTATTTTAAAAGGAATCTTCTTTTCTGAGCAGGTCTCAACAGTGGGCTTAAAATATTCAGCAAACCATGTTGTAAGCAGATGTGCTGTCACACAGGCATTGCGGTTTCATTTACAAAGCACAGGCCGAGTAGATTGAGCGTAACTGTCAAGGGCCCTAGGAGCACTGGCTCTAACTTAGTCACTAGATGCATTAGCGCCTAACAAGAGAGTCAGCCTGTCCTTTGAAGCTCTGATGCCAGGCACTGACTTATCTCTAGCTATGAAAGTCGTGGATGGCATCTCTTTCCAACATACGGCTATCTTGCCTACACCGAAAATTCCTTAGTGTAGCCACCTTCATTTATGATCTTAGCCAGATCTTCCGGATAACTTGCTACTTCACCTTGCATTTGTACATTACAGAGACGGCTTCTTTCCCTAAACTACATGAACCATTCCCCGCTAGCCTCAGACTCTTCTTCCGCAGCTTTTTGACCTCTCTCAGCCTTCATAAAATTGAAGAGCGTTAGGGCCTTGCTCTTAAGTGGGCTTCGGCTTAAGAGAATTTTGTGGCTGGTTTGAGCTTCTATCCAGGCCACTCAAACTCCCTCCAGATCCAACAAAGCTGTTTCACAAGAGCACAAGCTTTTTTTTGCTTACACCGGCTTTCTGCGCACCTGCCTCATTAAGCTTCATTATTTTTAGCCTTTGACCTAAAGTGAGAGATGTGTGGCTCTTCCCTTCACTTGAACACTTAGAGGCCCCTGTAAAGTTACTGACTGGCCCAATCTCAATATTGTTACGTCCCTGGGAACCAGGAGGCCTGAGGACAGGGAGACAGATGGGGGAACTGCCGGGTGGTGGAGCAGTCAGAAAACACACATTTATTAAGTTCGCCATCCTATCTGGGTGCAGTCATAGTGCCTCAAAACAATTACGATAATAACATCAAAGAACACTGATTACAGGTCACCATAAGTAATACAATAATAATGAAAAACTTTGAAATATTATGAAAATTACCAAAATGTGGCAGAGACGTAAAGTCAGCAAATGTTGGTGGAAAAATAGCACCAATCCACTTGCCCAACACAGGGATGCCAAAAACCGTCAATTCATAAAAAATGCAGTATCTGGAGCACCTGGGTGGCTCAGTGGGTTAAAGCCTCTGCCTTTGGCCTAGGTCATGATCCCAGGGTCCTGGGATAGAGCCCCACATCGGGCTCTCTGCTCAGCAGGGAGCCTGCTTCCTCCTCTCTCTCTGCCTGCCTCTCTGCCTACTTGTGATCTCTGTCTGTCAAATAAATAAATAAAATCTTTTAAAAAAATGCAGTATCTGTGAAGGGCAACAAAGTATGGCATGCCTGTATCTAAATTAAACAAAGAACTGTTAATATTCAACAATAACAAAGAACCCAGTTAAAAAGTGAGCAAAAGATCTGAAGAGACAACTCACCAAAGAAGACATACAGATGGTAAATAAAAATACAGAAGGCCGCTCAGATGTGTGTGTCATTAGGGAGCTGCAAATTAAAATGAGATACCACCAAGCACATATAACAGTAGCTAAGCTCCAAGACACTGACAACACCGTACTGGCAAGGATTAGATCAATAGGAATTTTCTCATCTGTTGCTCAGAATGCAAAAATGGTACAGCCATCTTTTCCACTTCCAGAAGACAGGCAGTTTCTTATGAAACTGAACACATTCTGACCATATGATCCAGCAATCATGCTCCTTTCTATTTTCCCAAATGAGCTGGAAGCTTATGTCCACATGAAACCTGCACAATGAACATTTACAGAAGCTTTATTCGTAACTGTCACACCATAGAAACCAGCTAAGATGTCCTTCCACAGGTGAACACCTAAATAATCCTGGTACGTGCATGTAAAAAGAAATGAGCTGTAAAGCCATGAAAACACATGGAGAAAACATCACTGCTATTACTAAGTGAAAGAAGCTGATCTGAAGACTACATACTATATGGTTCCAACTCTGACATTCTGGAAAAGGCAAAACTACGGAGACAGAAGGTCAGGGACTGCCAGTAGTATGAGGGGGTGGGGAGCACAAGGGAATTTTAGAGCATTAAAACTATTATGTATGATAATACGTGTTGCTACACATCTGTCAAAACATATAGAATATACAACACAAAGGCTGAATTCTAAACTAAACTATAGGCTTTAGTTAATAGTAATGTATTGATACTAGTTCATAATTCGTAATCCAGGTACCTACTGATGTAAGATGTTAATGATGGGGAAATTAGGGTGTGGGCGAAGGGGAAACGGGAAGTCTCGGTGTACTTGTACACCTGAAACTGCCTTAAGAAATACCATTGTTTAAGGGCACCTGCCTGGCTCAGTCAGTGGAGTGTGCAACTCTTGATCTGGGGGGCATAAGTTTGAGACCCATGTTGGGTGTAGGGATTACTTTAAAAAAAGGTAAAATATACTATTACTTCAAAAATGGAAGGACTACAATTATCATCTGCATAATTTTAGGTAACCTGGCTCAAATTCCCTATAATACTCAAAGATACGAGTTATCCTGACTCTAATCATTAGTTTTATCTTTTTCTGGGAATCAGGCATTTTTTTCAAAAGTATGGTAAAATATAATAGAAACAAAAAATTTACTTTTTTTTTTTTTTTTTCAGGAGAGCCAGAGTGAGAGGGGGTTTCAGGCAGAGGGAGTGGGAGACAGAAAATCTCACGTAGGCTCCACGCCCATCACAGAGCCCAGTGCAGGGCTTGATCTTACAACCCTGAGATCACGACCTGATCGGAAATCAAGAGTCGGATGCTTAACTGAGCCAACCAGGAAGCCTATTTCAATCATTTTTCAGTTTATGTTTTTATATGTAATATAGATCATAAGTTACTATTTACTGTCTCTTCTTGAGATTACTGTATTTGGTTTGATAAAAATGTAGCAAAAATGAACCTCCCCCAGAATAGTGAGTGTATGGTTTAGGAACTTCCAGCATGACTGGAGCTGCCTTGGGAAACCTGTACCACTAAGCTGCAGAAGTTCTGTTTCTCTAGGTTAGTCCAGTGAACAGGAAGCGGGACCAGATGACTACCTTAGAGGAGAGTCATCATGCCTGTGAGTGGCAGAAAGTCCTCTATCATAACACCGGGAGCAACACTATGAAAGACTGAAGAGAACTTCTGGAAACAGGAAGTTGGTTTTAAAAAATGAGCGCACAGTTTCAATGATCAGTTTCTGTGGTCCCAGAAAAAAAAAAAAAAAAAAAAAAAAAAAAAAAAAAAAACAATGACCAGCTCAGGGAAATTCTGTGGAATAATTCTAAATTCCAAGGGAAACAGTTTAAAATAAAAACTGAGAACATTCAGCATTCAGACAAAAAGAACCTTCTTCCCTTGCATCTGAAGAACTAAACAGCAGCTACAACTAGAAAGAAGAACAGCAGACTAAGAAACAAGAGAAAGTGACCCAAAAGGATTTTGTTAAAGAACAAAGTAGCCAAATAAGGCACAGAAAGTGAACTGCAGATTAAAGTCAAAATAAAAAGCCTGGTCCAGACAAATGAAATGATGACTAATTATAAATAACAAAAGCAAATTATCTATTAAGTATTTCATTTGCATACTGAGATGCTCCAATACATGGACATTTTATATCAACTCTAGAAATTTGCCTCTCCAGGTATTAATACCACTCTGGAAAATAAATGAAAATAGAAGCCTATAAAACCTGGATCTTCTAGACCTAAATGTGAAACAGGAATCTATCAAAATCCTTGAGGAGAACATAGGCAGCAACCTTTTGACCTCAGCTGCAGCAGCTTCCTTCTAGAAACACTGCCAAAGGCAAGGGAAGCAAGGGCAAAAATGAACTATTGGGACTTCATCAAAATAAAAAGCTTTTGCACAGCAAACGAAACAGTCAACAAAACTAAAAGACAACTGACAGAATGGGAGAAGATGTTTGTAAATGACATATCTGATAAAGGGCTAGCATCCTAACTCTATAAAGGACTTATCAAACTCAACACCCAAAGAACAAATAATCCAGTCAAGAAATGGGCAGAAGACACGAACAGACATTTCTCCAAAGAAAACATACAAATGGCCAAAAGATACATGAAAAAGTGCTCAACACCACTCAGCATCAGGGAAATCCAAATCAAAACTGCAGTGAGATACCACCTGACACCAGTCGGAATGGCTAAAATTAGCAAGTCAGGAAACAACAGGTATCGGCAAGGATGTGGAGAAAGGGGAACCTTCCTACACTGTTGGTGGGAATGCAAGCTGGTGCGGCCACTCTGGAAAACAGCATGGAGATTCCTCAAAAAGTTGAAAATAGAGCTACCCTATGACCCAGCAATTGCACTACTGGGTAATTACTCCAAAGATACAAATGTAGTGATCTGAAGGGCACGTGCACCCCAATGTTCACAGCAGCAATGTCCACAGTAGCCAAAGTATGGAAAGAGCCCAATGTCCATCAACAGATGAATGGATAAAGAAGATGTGGTACACACACACACACACACACACACACACACACACACACACAGGAATATTATGCAGTCATCAAAAAAACCCAAAATGGAGTATAATGCAGCCATCAAAAACCCCTCATATATTTATGTGTGTGTGTATAATGGAATACTATGCAGCCATCAAAAAACCCTGAAATCTTGCCATTTGCAACAATGTGGATAGAACTAGAGGGTATTATGTTAAGTGAAATAAGTCAATCAGAGAGGGAAAATTATCGTATGACCTCACTGACTTGAGGAATTTGAGAAACAAGACAGAGGATCATAGGGGAAGGGAGGGGGAAAATGAAACAAGACAAACCAGAGAGTGAGACAAACCTTAAGAGACTTTTGGTCTCAGGAAACAAACTGAGGGTTGCTGAAAAGGAGGGGGGTGGGAGGGATGGGGTGGTGGGGTGATGGACACTGGGGAGGGTACGTGCTATGGTGAGTGCTGTGAATTGTATAAGCCTGATGACTCGCAGACCTGTACCCCTGAAATAAATAATACATTATATGTTAAAAACAAAAACAAAAAAAACCCTGGATCTTCTAAAGAAGAGTGAAAAACAGATTCTATCCCTGGCAGTGGAATGTATTCTAATTAAAAAGTTTTCTGGGGCACCTGGGTGCCTCAGTCAGTTAAGTGTCTGCCTTCGGCTCAGGTCATGATCCTGGAGTTCTGGGATTGAGCCCTGCGTCAGGATCCCTGCTCAGGAGGGAGTCTGCTTCTCTCTCCAGCCCTCACCCCACTCGTGCTCTCTCTATTACTCTCTCTCTCAAATAAATAAATAAAATCTTTTAAAAATTAAAAAAATACTTTCCTTTAAAAAAAAGTCTTAATCTGCATCTTGATAGCAATGACAAAAGATATTTACAGTAACTACCTCAAAAAGTAAACTTTTGATCTAAAGTATGGTGAAGATGAGCTTAAACTGTCCTAGAGCATCCCACAGATGATTAATCTGAAGGAGAAGGTAAAGACTCCAGTGGGGATGAGCAACAGGACAGTGGAAGACAGTCTCCTATACTCCGCCTACATTTTTTCTTCTCATTTGACAAAACCTGTCAAACTCTAATGCAATAATCCAAGAAATGGTTTCAGATGCTACTATGTGCATAACTGAATGGGGCCATGCAAGAAAATAAATGACGAATAAAACATAGTCTTTACACTCTAATAGGTTAAAACAAGGAGAAAAATAGACACAAATAACTACTTTTTAAAAGAAAGGTAAGCACCACAAGAGAGACACAGACAGTTCTATATACTCAAAGCATCTGCAGGACAGAGAGGAAGAAAACCATGAGGAGGACACAAGGAGCTACAGGGTGCCTTCATACCACACCTATTTACACACCTGCCCTGCACCTGTGGGCACACCGGTTGGGAGGGGGGACAGGGACAAGGACGAGGAGAGGGAGTTCAGGAGGCGCTCACTCTGACTGGAGACTTAAAGGTCACGGTCTTACAAATGATCAGTCTGCAGCAGCCCATCGGGCTTCCTTCACTGTCTCATGTTATTAGCTAGTCGTATTATAGGTATGCAGAAACCAAACACACCGAAAACTCACCATTTTTTTTGGTCTCAGATCCCAGGAATTAAGTTCCGACGTTAATCTTTTCCCTGATTTTCTATGACTTTTCACATTTTTTCTAGGAGAAGGGCTCTTATCACAAACATCAGGATTCACATCTTTTGACAGTATGTATTTCTTCCTATAGATCAGAGATTCTTCAACTGTCTTATTTAGGAGAACAGACTTAAAAGTAGTTTCAGATTCAATATGCCAATCACTTTGCTTGGTATTTTCAGTGTTTTTCTGCTCTGAATGTTTAGGATGATTTAGTCGTTGCTGAGTGTCTCTTTTGCAAACTCCTACTTCTGCTTTCTCTATTTTGTTATGCTGCATTTTTTTTTTCTTATATCGCACCTTTTCTGCTTCTTCAGAATTATCCTCAGATATGGAAGAGGATGATTTTTGTTTCCTAAGTTTTTTGTTGACAGTTACACCTAGTGGAAAAATAAAAACCAATCCTTATTAAATTAATAAACTGGTGATACATAAATTTGTTAAAATAAAAGACATTAGACTTTCCAAGAAATAAGTATTTCCCTGAGCTACTATTGTATACTGAGAAAAGGCTGTTTCACCTTGACTGAATGTGTCTCCTGATGAAGTGCCTGCTCTTTGGTTGTTACACAAATTAATATTTGTTACAGGAGTCCAGCACGACCATTTGGAGGGCATTTTATTTCCACAGATGTTGCCCGAAACACCAGGTAACCTGGAAAATAAAATAACTTGCTTAATGTATTACAAAACATTAGCCTATGACTCTGACATGAGACTGTGATTTTTTGTTTAGTCAGTGTTTACTGATAGCAATTTATTAGTCAAGTATGAAAACATTTTGCTAAGTCATTATGAAATTTAAAACTTACTATGTAATTGATCAGATTAAAAACTATTAAAAAGTTCCATTATTGCTATTATTTGGTATCTACTTAAAGATATCTCAAATATATCTCACATATCTTACATGTTCTACTGTGTATTTAAACTAGGCTAAATTTCTTCACATTCATACTTAATTATTTAAAAAATCTCATTCATTGTAAGTCTCAATTTGGGAAAGAGTTATGTTGGTGGTCATGAAAAAACACAGACTATTCACCATTGTGCAATCATAGTAACACTCGAGCTGATTAGTGCTAGAGCCAATACTACATTCTAAGAATATAAATGCCTTTTCTTTTAAATGTATTACATTTATGTAAAAACAACATTAATATATACTAACTTATTTGATGGTTTTCTTCATACTTACATAGGCTTATCTATTTTCTCCACTGCCTGGGAATCTGGAACAACATCCTGCAGGTCATCTAAATTAAACAAAACAAAAATTACGGCATTTTCAATTTTTTGTGCAGTTGGCAGGGTAAAATGGGAGTTGGTATAAAAGTTGATCTAGATTCACATATTAGGATACAGAGATCGGTTTTCTTAGAAATAGAGACTGTATAATATTGCCTTGTAACCTCTAAGCTCCTTTCATAAAGCCAAATGCATTCATTATAAATCTTTTTCAAATCAATGAAGCCAGTGGAGTTAAAGGGAAATATGAAATGATAACATTTTTTAAAAGAGAAAGTGAAATTAAACCAAGAAAGTACTTACTAATATTTTGGTTTGGGAATTCAATGTTCTTATTCTCTGTCTTCCCTACAACTTTAGCAGTTTCGATGTGCTATAACACATAGAAGACACAGTAATGTAAATTTAAATCAAGAGATTACATGAAAACAACTCTTAAAAGTCAGAGTATCAAAGTTTAAAACATTTAAAATAATTTGCCTTGTGTGTTACTAAAAGTTGGATAGTATTTCTATGGTTTCATGAAGTGTATGCCCATTCCAGAATACTGTTTACCCTAAAACACAAGAAAATAATTTTCATTACAGACAGGGCAGAAGAGCCTACAAACTTTCTGATCTCATCCACAGCTAGTACAGTAATTCCATTCTCATCCATAACCGACAATTTCTAGAATCACCATGGAACATCTACTGCAGCTGATCTCACAACCTGCATCTACTGTCTTTTCACTAACATACATGCGAGGTTTGGCAATTCTAGAATATTAAAGGATTCTGTAAAATTGTTGCCACTGAACAAATAACTTCTTGTCTCCACCAAGCTTCCCTCTTTTCATAGCCACAGATCTGATGATAATCTGCCATCACAATCAGAAATACATGCCCTCCAGGCTAAGATGTGGTGCCTCATGCTGGCTGTCTTCCCTACTTGGTCTAGCAGGCACTTCTCCATCTGAGGACAGGAGCAGTAGGAGAGCACGCAGGTATGTGTTGGCTGTTCCAATGACAGAAAGGCTCCCCTGACTGGTACAAGCAAGCACAGGCCTTGGATGCCCACCATCCGACCACACTCAGGACCACGCCACAGCACTGAACAACAGCACCCTAATAATGGAACATTTAGCCAATTAATTTGAACAATTAGTTTTGACTTTTTTCCCCGAGTATCTTCAACTCTTGCACCATTCATCCTTTGGCCACATGACTTTTTTTTTTTTTTTAAATCCACTACCTATTCTTTTTTGCTCCGTTGGAGTAAATGACACATATTTCTGATCTGATGCCATGATAAAATTCAGTCTTAAACTGAAAGGGCCGTCAACCTAACACCTTTACTTATTCTTCATTATCCTTTACTTACCCTCCCCATTATCTCTTCGTAACAGCTTCAAGTCTTTACGTGTCCCTGAGCCCACTACTTGAGCATACTGACAAGACAAAATCACCGTGTTCACCTCACACTTCAGAGGACACAAAACTATCAGGCATTTCTCATCTACAAACTTACTTATCTGTATCTCCAACTACCTCCTTCATCTCTCCAAGAAATTACTTTCTGTTAGCTATTCTTTGTTTTGTCCTTTCCACTACCTGGAATGAATGCCCTTCTCCTTCATGTCTGCTTCACTAATCTTTATTGACCATTCAAAAACCAACTCACTCTCCATCTCCTTAAAGAGCATCTTCTGATCTTCACCCTCCCCTCCAGCTTTGGAGTTAGGTAACTGCCCCTTCACTAGGTTCCTACTGCATCCTATGTGTACAATATGAGAACACTTACACAATATTATAATTGTCTTATTAATTTGTCTGATTTCCACACTAGACTTTGAGATACTTAAGGACAGAGTCCACTTGTATCTTATATTTCTAGCAGCCACTAACTTGTATAATAAACTAAAGAATGATGCCAAGTTCATTTCTCCTACTGAATACATTAATCAGAGTTATACTGAATGGATATTCCTCGATTTTACTATTAGCCTAATAAGTAGATCCCGTCAGAAGGAACTGACTTTCAAGAACAATAAATCACACACACACATATACATGTATATACATATATGTGTATGTGTGTGTGCATATATACACACACGTGATGATGCTTTAAACAAAGTGAGGCACTCTCTGCTTGCAAAAGAAATTAGCTCAATATGTATTTCTACAATGACTTGATACATTTTTAAAAATGTTTTCAAAGTAAAATTACTTTGTCTGTATTAGCTCCAGTATTTCTTCCTTCAGATGGTCTAGATACAAGAGATACAGCATTGTCCACTCCACTTTGTGACGTTTTAGGTACATCGGGTTTTTCTGCAGAACCCATCACTTGCAGTGGTGGTTTAATTTTTCCTCTTCGAGGTGTTGCTAAAAAGGGGGGACAAAGGACGGCTATATTTATAGGGCTTCTAAAATTACATATTGCTATTACTGAGGTACTTTTCAGATGAGGAAAGTAAAAAAGGAAGGTGCTAGGATAGGTCCCACGTTTCTGGTTTAGATGAATGGATACAGATGCCCTTTAACAAGGTAAGAAATAGACAAAAAACTTGGCAGGGAGGGTGGAAAGATGAATTACTGTGGAGCCTACTGGACATCAGATACCTGCCCAGTAGGCAACTGGATTTTGGGAACAGAGGTCACTATTAAATTGTCATATAGATTAAAGAAGACTGTGATTTATAGAAGCTAGTATATAGTATTATTTTTTTTATTTGTATTTAATCCTTAGCATGTAGCAGGCACTGTCTAAATGTTTCACAATATTTCTCGTTGAGTGAATGATTTTTATTTAGTCTTCTAAACAACCTGATAAGATAGACACTTGAGTTCCATTTTATAAAGAGAAAACTGGTTCTAAACTTACCTGGCGGACAATCTGTACAAAGCACACAACTGGGGGGAAGGGAAATAAGCACAAGCATCCTGATTAATTCAATGTTTTGTCTACTATGTTACAGCTGACTCCCACTTAAATAACAATAAATTATTAATGCTGGCTATTAATACGTTAAATAATGTTTACATGATAATAACCAATATGCCTTTCTCAGAAATTTGAAATTTCTTGACAATTAGAAGACATCTGTGGTTTGTAAATTAACAATTTCTGTATCCCCAACTTATCCTCTATGTAAATTATGCCCAGAATATCTCTGAATTTAAAAATGCCTGTTTTAAAAATATGTTTATTAGAAGGCTTTTAAGACTATACAACTTACATGTGTTGATTAAAAGTACTGGACTTCTCACAGTGTATCTGTCCGCACCAGGAACAATCATTGATGCTTCAGACATTTTTCTTTTGCTAGGAGTAGTTATCTGAAATCACGAGAAGCAGCCAGAGTAAAAACACACTCTCTTTTGAAATTACTCTATGATTTTATCGGTAACATTTTACCTTGACTACACACTAAAGATATATGGTACTTTTTTTTTTTTAAGATTTTATTTATTTATTTATTTGACACAGAGAGAGAGAGAGCGATCACAAGTAGGCAGAGAGGCAGGCAGAGAGAGAGAGAAGGAAACAGGCTCCCTGCCAAGCAGAGAGCCTGATGCGGGACTCGATCCCAGGACCCTGGGATCATGACCTGAGCCATAAGGCAGAGGTTTTAACCCACTGAGCCACCCAGGTACTTTTTAAAAAGATTTTATTTATTCTCTTCAGAGACAGATGGAGAGAGCGAGAGAGAAAGCACAAGCAGGGCAAGAGCAGAGAGGGAGGAGCAAGGAGATTCTGTGCTGAGCACATGACGGAAACCAAGAGCCGGACACTCAGCCGACTGCGCCACCCAGGTTCCCCGATCTATGGTATTTTAGAAACAACATGATATCCGTAAG
Source organism: Enhydra lutris kenyoni (assembly GCF_002288905.1). Taxonomy (NCBI): domain Eukaryota; kingdom Metazoa; phylum Chordata; class Mammalia; order Carnivora; family Mustelidae; genus Enhydra; species Enhydra lutris. Next base: position 3,261,507 of record NW_019154090.1, on the reverse strand, counting down.
TGTCTGTGTTTTAGGTTGACGTAGGTTTTACCCTAATATTTGGTATTGAATAGGTAGCCAAAACAAGGAATGTTGTTCTAACAAGTATTTATAGAATATCCAGACATATGAAATACAGCACCTTTATATGCTAGCTGAAAATATTTTATTGATAGTGAGTATATCTATAACCAATGGCTCAGTTTCTTATTCTATTTCAGTGTACGTTTGGATATGTATTTATGTAAATTTATGTAAATTTGCAAATGCTTTCATAATATTTAGCATTCTTCAAAACTTTTCACATGTTTTTAAAAACTGTATTAACATTCTGTGAGGACTAAAGTAACTCTGGAGTAAAAAGTTGCGATAGGAATTCAGAGACTCAGCAGCACAGTAGCTGGCGGTTCCAGTAAAGATGTTCATTTTCTAACTCCACCCTAGAGTCACTGAACAGAGAGTCTCAGAGGACGCCGTGACAGGGACTAAACAGATGAACCATAAAGATGCAGAGGAGAGCTGTTTTTCAAAAGGCACCTGCCCCTAAGACTAAGAAAAAAAAAATACTGCAGGAGTTTTTAACAGGTCTGTAAACGGGGTGTGGAGGTGGGGTAGAAAGGAGAGGAAAAGGGGGAATTCTATGATTAATCAGTAAACAAACTACTGAAACAATGCATTCCTCAAGAAAAGACAGTTCCTAGCGGCATAGTGAATGGGACCCGGGAAGTTACCTATTCATATAAATGCTTCAAACAGTCAATCCTTAACAAAAACATGGTGGTATTTAATAACAGGGTACTGTTTCTCAGAGATCTTAAGTTCTAGAGTTTATGACTCAATAAGTTTAAGGTGGGGCGCCCTAGGAATCAGCATTTTAAATGCTATGACTTCGATATAAAAACACAGAAAATGGCTTTTATAATTTAATTGTCCAAGAAATACAGAAGATGGAATTTTTCATTTAAGGACAGATATAAGACTAATGGGAAAAAACAGTGAATAACACCAACATGACAAAATGTATGGAAGAGCCTCTGAGAGTTAAAGTTGTCTAAAGGTGAGAAATTAGTAAAAACTAAAACGGGAAAATGTCCATGAAGAAAAGTGAAAATCAAGACTTGCAAACGTAACAGCAGCACATTAAATGAGGGAAGGTAAACAAAAGGACAAACAACATGAATGAGGGTATAGAGGCAAGAATTAGTGTGACGTTAAAAGGGACAGGAAAGGGCGCCTGGCTGTCTCAGCTGATTAGGCGATTGCTTTCAGCTCCATCAGGATCCTGGAGGCCCTGGCTCAGCAGGGGGGTCTGCTTCGTCCTCAGACCTTCCCCCTCTCAGGCTCGCTCTCTCTCTCTCATTCTCTCTCTCTCTCAAATAAATAAAATCTTAAAAAGAGGCAGGAAAGCAGTTAACCTTACTAATGTGGTGGCTATGCAGAGTAAAACGAATTTGAAGAAGGACTCAGAACTGAGTCAAAATTTAGATGCAGGAAGATAAACACAGAGATGCCACAACTCTGAGCAGAATGCAACACGGACTGTGGGATTAAGAAAAGCTAGGGGAAGGAATACCAAATGGGGCAGTTCACAGAGTCAAAGGCCAATGAGGAGGCTGCTGGGCTGGGCTGGGTGTGCTAAAATGAGTAAGGGCGAAAGGAATGAGGAGGAAAGGATGCGTGAGGTACTACGAAAGAACCATCATGAGTACCTTGGTGTCGGGGGAGAGGAGGCAGGATTCAGGATACTATCAGAAAATTAATGGTAGCATTATTGAAGTGTGGAGGCAGATGCACATTTGAAGCAAAAGATGAAAGAGTTTGAGGTTAGACTTCAGGAAAAGAAGAGACATACCAAAGGAAACATTCAAAGAGTAAGTAGAGATTTCACTGCAGCACTTGGAAGAGCGGTCTGGTGTAAGAGCTTAAACTATGCACAAGAAGGAAGCTCTTTAAGGGAGAGGGCATAGAGACATTCAGGAAGCTGAGTCGAGCTTTCAGAGCAAATCTACACTTACGATGCAGGGAGAAAAAGTATCTCTGATGTAGTCACAGAAGCAGGAAGAAAACTAAAAGGCTAACAATCAAAGAAGGAAAGGACATTAAGAAAGCGCTGTTCGCAATGTCAAGTGTCACAACGAGACAGGACGGCTGAGAACTGGTTCGGCTGAATGCGGCCTAGAGGAGAGCCTCCACCAGCAGCAGGAGGAGGAAAAAGAGCTTAATACTTAGTTTTCTTTCCTTGTGCAAATAAAGAGACCATTACTTACAGATTTGTATTCTACGTAACAGCCAAAAGCAAATACAGACAGGATAAATGTAACAAGGGGTACTTTCTTATACAATTCTAACTTGGAATTTGCAAGTGTATAGTATACCTTGTCTTGACCCTCTTACCCTGCACATAAACACAACTGCTAAAACACTATCTTTGGTTTGCATGTGTAAAAGGTAGAGGAAATATTCTGAATGTTACTGATGAAGGCCATTAAGGTGAATTCTAGATGCTTCTTTCTATATTGTATGTCACAATGACTTGACCTGTGCTGTTTTTTAAGCAGCTATTTGAGACCATATTTACCTCAAGCTGACTATTCTTTCTGTCCCCTTGATTACTGTTTTTGATGTATTTTGAAGGTTTAGCAAATTCCTTTTGGGAGTTAGGTTTTTCTTTCAAAGCAATGAGTTCCTCTTCGATGGGCAAGGTTTGACTTTCTGGCACTAGAATCTGTTGGAGAATGTGGAGAAAAGTATTTCAAACTGCAAACCACAGGAAGTTCTCAAAAATCACTAGGTATCTTAATAAAGCATCCATTCGTCCCACACTTAAAAAAGTCAATTCTTCTTGTTTTCTATGTACTTAGTCCTACATAGTGTCCCAACAAAAAGCACCCACATTTTCGAATGTCAACAGACATAAAACAAGCGATGGCATTAGTGGCAGGACATATATACCTAATTTTTAAAGTATAACTATCTTTTGTTCTAAAATAAGTGATCTTTAATAACATGTTTAAAAAAGCATATACCTTATTGGGACTCTATATGTTGAGACAGTTTGTTTTTTAGATATTCACCCTCCAACATCATACTGTGCAATTATTTAGGGTTCAACGTAGCCGAGTGATAAAAACCAAGTAAGTCAGACACATACCTGTGATCCACTTGCATCGAAAAGTATATGCACAGATGTTTTGGCAATGGAAATACCTTGTTTTCTGGTAAATTCCTAAAATTAAATTAATTCATCGTAATGTTATTTTCTCCCAGTTCCTTCCATGTTAATACAATTGTTTCCTGTTTCCTTTCAAAACTCCCAAATCCTCTCAAATCTTTATTTTGTATGCATAAATACCCTTCTCCACACAGTCTCTATTTTTCTTCACCATAAATCTTTTGCACTGCTATGAACTGAATGTGTCCCCCTAAATTCATATATTGAAACCTAATCCCCAAGGTGATGGTATTAGGAAGTGGGGCCTCTGGCAGGTGATTGGATCATCAGGGCAGCGCCCTCGTGAATGGGATCAATGTCCCTATAAAATGAGACCCCAAGAACTCCCTCACCCTTTCTGCCACATGAAGACACAGTGAAAAGACAGCTACTGTGAACCAAGCAGTGGGCCCTCACCAGAAAATAAGTCTGCTGGTACCTTGATCTTGGACTTCTAGACTCTAGAACTATGAAAAATAAATGGAAATAAATGGGAAGGAAGGAAGGAGGGGGAAAGAAAGGAAGGAAAGGGAGAAGAAAGGAAAGAAAGAAAAAAAAGGAAAGAAAACAAAGTAGGTCCGTCATTTTAAGCGACCCAGTCTACAGTATTTTTGTTATAGCAGCCTGAGCAGACTAAGCTTGTCAAAAGAGTAGCTCCCTGAAACATAACGTCAATTGTCACCTTACTGATTCATGATGTCTTCCACAGTCCTAGAACGCATCTTCTCTAAATTTCACCCATCAACGTCCAAGGCCATTTCAAGCCCCATCTGAATGAATAGCCTTTCCTTCAAATCTGAATCTTAATGAGCAATCTCTTTTCTCAACTTCTATACCTGCCCCTTATTTACTTCTTCTGAGGTAGATTCTGTAATTCTCGCAAAAAAAAATGTTTAATATCTTAAAAACATGGTCTTGCCTCAATTCACTTTGTTAAACACCTAACAGGAATTCATTAACTATTTTGAATACTGTAGCTTATTTTGTCTTCTGAGATTCTAACAGCTGTCTCAAGGATATGGGTAACAATCTGATGGCTATTCCATAATAAAAATTCAAAGAACTAAAAATCAGTATGTCATTTTAAGAATCCTAAGGGGAAAAAAATCAATGAAATTTATAGCCCCACGTAACTGCAACTTTCCAGAGTTATGAAAATATTAAAAAAAAATTTATGAAAATAGATATTAAAAGGAATTTAAACACTTACCCTATATTTACTTGCACCGAAAATTTTTTGTGTCACATTAGTTATTTCCAATGATGCGTCAAAATACAAAAGCAATTCTTTCCCTTCTCTTTTACTAATTTTTACTATGTTTTTCAGAATTATGGTCAGTAGCTTCTTCGATTCTCTCACTGTATACAAACAGATCACACTGATTAGTTTATATTCATTTCTATGATACCACTCTCTAGGTATACTATAAATAATAAAGTCACATAGCGTATTAATTAAATTGAAGTGAAATAACATTAACTTTTAGGATTTAACAATCAATTCCAGTGTTAACTACTTATGCAAACAAGTCAATTTATTTTTCAGAATCTCAGTTTCCTGACCTATAAATTATAAGCTAATACAATAATTAATGAGCTAAAGCCCAAATATGTTCTGGACACTAACAGGTTCTTAATAAATATTCCTAGAACACATCTAAGAAAACTATTTGCTAAATTTAAAAGGGGCAAACAAAGAAAATAACTTTAGTTCCGTACATAACTATTTTTCTAGGCATAAGCATCTATTCAAGCATTTCTCTTAAATCCAGCTGTTACAAACAAGTTGACAGTAAACAACTGTCAAAAACCTTGAGGGCCAGGAAACAGAAGAAGAGTCAGTGCAACTCCTCCATTAATTCGACTGATGAACTGAAAATACCGGAAGTGCCAGCTTTTAAGAGGTGCTCACCACCCTTCCTCCCAGTATTCACCAAAGAATCACCTGGCACCCAATTAGCGTGCCTGTATTGTGGACTAAAGGCCACTTGCGGCTCTGCACTACTTCTGATGCTGCGTCCGTTGATGACTGTCAAGTCGCCACACCGGCCCCCAATGTGTACTTTTGGGCAGGAGGAAAACATCCTGATGGAGATGGAGCATGCCAAGTAGAAAAGTTTGTCTCTACTTCAAGAAAAGTTCTACTGGCTACTTCAGGACCTACCCTACAGGACAAATGTCCCTACTGGCTACAAAATTCTGATTCCTGTGAGGCTTACTCAAGCAGAATATGTGTTACATGTTTTTGCAACTATGTGGTCATGAAAAACTTCCGCAGTAATGTCCTTTGATGGCTTTCGGAATTACTAATTGCTTGAAGACAGTGGTGACAGTTTCTAACTCAAAGAGTGCTGGTGGTTTCATTTTGGAAAAAAAAAAAGTCATGTGTCTCAACAGTTACAAGTTTTCAGGCTTTAGAGATGAAAGTCTGGGTGGCTTTGAAGACAACAATGTTTTAAATTCTGATGAATATTAGAAAATTTATAATCCTTATGGATATTTTGATTATTATTTTGTTCGGATGATTTTATTCTGCAGCTTGCCATGAACTTGTAGTAAATACAGTATTTGTTTCACTGCTTACCTAAACATGGTATTAGAATTACTTCAAATATTGCTGAATGTATTGCACTTTTTTGTACAAAATATTCTCCACATATACTGTGACAATCTATAAAGAATCTATTGATATTTGTTATACTTTATTGTGGGCTTTGTTGAAATTTTTGGTATCTCCTGTAAGTGCCTGGACTATACCATGGCTTGCTTTTAATTAGCAATATTACTGAGATACCAAAACATTTATTTTGCTGCTTGCTAAATAGCCAAGTATTTGGGGGCACGTGGGAGGCACACAGTCAATTGAGCATCTGACTCTTGGTTTTGGCTCAGGTCATGATCTCAGGGTTGTGACATCGAGCCCTGTAATGGGTTCTGCACTCAGCTCAGAGTCTGCTTGTGACTCTCTCTCCCTCTGCCTCTTCCCCCACTGCACATGGGCATGCACGCGCGTGCTCTCACTCTCTCTCAAATAAATAAATCTTTAAATAAGTCTAAGTATTTATAAATAAACATATTTATATGAGATTCAAATGCACTATATGAATATAATATTTTCTCCTATGAAGGCATTTAAAAAATTTTTAAGATTGCCCATGGAGCCTTTATTTTATCAATTCTTAATTTTATATATGAAAGGGTCTAACTGCCTGCAATCCATCATCGCTACTGCTTCCCCACCCCTCAGTCTGCAACTAATGAAATTCTTTTTCACTGTAAATATTGAGTTCCAGATTCTACTTTTTCTTTCTTACTTCCATGTGTGCCCTTCATGTAAAAATTCACATTTTGTCCATTCCATACAGGTTACACCAGACTACCACTGTGCTACAAAGGACACTAAAGGATACACATGAACACCTGGGTGAAGAGATACACAGTGTGAGGTCTGGAAGGGTCTGGAGCACAGGAGCACCTGTCCCTGAGCAGCTTAGGGTGCCCCACCCTCCAGGCATGAAGGTTCATTCTTATTCACCAGCCAGGAAGCTCCAAAAAACCCCTTTTAATCCATACATAAAGAACGTAATTTTTTATAAAAGTGTCCTCATATAATTAGGAAGAGTTAAATGTTGGAAAATAAATCTGAAAAATCAAGTTTTGCTATTAAAACAATGAAAATAACTTTTTTTTGGCCCAATTATGTGCAACTATGTCTGGCAAGATGCAAAAGACAGAACTTTATTAGAAAGTGGTAGCAGTGATTAGCATGATAATAAAGGGGAGAAAAGAAATTCAAAAAATGTTAAGAGAAATAAATGAACATGAAAAATGATTAGTTAAGGGGGAAGAAACAATCAAGAATGCCTCCTTCTGGGGGACCTGGATGGTTATCATACCTTTTGTCAAATAGGAAATAAAGGAGAAGTATATAGAGCTTAGCTGGGAAATTAGGAAAAAAGATTCAAAAATAAAAGTGTAGTCAACAGTATCAAATGTGGGGGAAGGGTCATTATAAAGACTGAAAGTGTGCATACTGATATTAATAATAAAATTGGGGCACCTGGGTGGCTCAGTGGGTTAAAGCCTCTGCCTTCAGCTTGGGTCATGGTCCCAGGATCCTGGGATCAAGCCCCGCATCCGGCTCTCTGCTCCGCGGGGAGCCTGCTTCCCCCGCCCCCCCGCCTGCCTCTCTGCCTGCTTGTGATCTCTGTCAAATAAATAAATAAAGTCTTTAAGAAAAAATTAACTATTATGTTGACATGTAAAATTTCAGTTGAGTGGATGGAAAATAATGTAGTAACAGCAGGACTGAGAAGCAGGAGAAAAAAAGATTTGGTAAAAACGATCTCTCAAAATTGACTGTGAATGGAAAAAGAGTGAGCCAACTAGAGGCAGATGATGATCCAAGTAGGTTTTTTTTGTTTTAAAATGCAATAATGTAGGTACCACAAATATAGAAGATGTTAAAAAAAAAAAAAGATGTAAAAGTTAAAAAATGAGGGGCACTTGGCTTGGTCAATGGATCTTGATCTAGGAGTTTTGGGTTCAAGCCCCAAGGTGGGTGTAGAGATTAAATAAAAATCTTTTTAAAAAAAAGTATGGGAGAAAACATTATGCTAAATGAAAAATGCCAGTCATGAAAAGATATATACTGTATAATTCCACTTAAAATAGTCAAATTCGGGACGCCTGGGTGGCTCAGTTGGTTAAGCGGCTGCCTTTGGCTCAGGTCATGATCCCAGGGTCCTGGGATCGAGACCCGCATCAGGCTCCTTGCTCGGCGGGGAGCCTGCTTCTCCCTCTGCCTCTGCCTGCCTCTCTGTCTGCCTGTGCTCGCTCGCTCTCTCTCCCTCTGTCCCTGACAAATAAATAAATAAAAAAAAAATCTTTAAAAAAAAAAAAAGTCAAATTCACAGAAGAAAAATGTAGAATGGTGGTTACCAGAGGCTGAGAGGATGGGGGGAAAAGGGAAGTTGTTTAACAGGTATAGAGTTATAATTTGGCAAGATGACAAAAGTTCTGGAGATCTGTTGCACAACAATGTGAATATACTTAACACTACTGAACTATACACTTAAAAATAGTTAAGGTAGTAAATTTTATGTTCTATTTTTTTTAACCACAATTTAAAAAATTGGAGAAACTGGGTGAGTGGGTACATGGAAACTTATTTATATTACATATACTAACATAAATATGCATATACATAGGTATTGTTGAAAAGAAGTACCCAGAAAAAAAAAACTGCTATATGCTGTAAGACTCTATTTAAAGGAATTGCAGAAAATGTCAACTTGTCCATGGTAGAGAAAACATCAATGACCTCCTGGGGCTAGATCTTCCTGAGTATAGATCAAAAAGAGCATAAAGAACACTTAGGGGTACTGGATATATTTATTACCTTGAATTGCATAAGAGTTTCACATGTGTTTATACACATGAAGACTTAACCAACTTCCTGAATCTGACGGAAGGTCATCTACAAAAAACCTTCAGCTAACATCATGTTTGAAGCTCAAATACTACATGTTCTTCCCAAAGCAAAGATCATGAAGAAGGCAAAGATGACCTCTTTTACCACTTCTATTCAATACTGTACTAGAAGTTCTAGCTATTGCAGTAAGGCAAAGGTAGGAATAAAGGAGTGGGGGAGAATAAAGGGAGGGAGAAGTGGGGGAGAGGGATAAAGGAAGGAAGTTCATTAAGGAAGGGCATACGGATCAGAAAGGAAGAAATGAAACCATATCTCTATTTGCAGATACCATGACGGACTGCCTAGAATATCCTCAGGAATCCACACTACAACTACTGGAACTAGATAGTGACTTGCAAGTTTGTAGGATACAAGGTAAGTATTTAGAAATCAATTGTATTTTTACATACCAGCAGAAAATATCTGGAAAATGAAATTAAAGATCAATTCTATTTATAATCATATAAGATTAAGATTGAAGATGTGGGAGTAAGTTCATCAAAGGATGTGTACGACTTCTACACTGAAAACTACAAGGCATTGTTAAGAGAAGTTAAAGACCTGAATAAATGTAAAGCTACACCATGCTTGTGGACTCAGATACTTAGCTACTGTTACAAAGTTGTTTCTTCCTCTATCAAACTACAGTTGCAACCATAAATCTAGCAGGCTTTTTATAGCAATTGATAAGTCAACTCTAAAAGATATATGGAAATACAGAAGGTCTAGAATTTCTAAAATAGCCTTGAAAAAAACCACAATGTTGGAAGACTTACACTATCTGATTTCAAAACTAACTATAAATCTACAAAAATTAAAACAGTGTGATACTTCTGCATAAGGAACGGCAAGCAGATCCATGCGGTAGAGCTTCAAGAAACAAGATGTGCACTTCTATCGGCCATTTGATTTTCAAATCGGGAACCAATGAAATCCAATGGGGAAAGGAAAGCCTTTCATCAAACAGTCCTGTAATAATTGCATGTCCATATGAAAAAATGAACCTCAACTCCTGTATCATACCATAACCAAATGTTAATTTGAGATGGATCAAAATCCCAAACATAAAAGCTAAAACCACAAAGTTTTTTATAGACAAACAAAAGAACATCTTTGTGACTTGGTAGTAGGCAAAAATGACTTAAGGCACACAAAGCAACAAGTACCATGGGAAAATGTGATCAAGTGAACTCGAAACTTAAAGACTTCTGCTCATGAAAGATATCCCTAAGAAAATAAATAAGCAAGATGCAGATGGGGAGAAAATACTATTACACAGAACATCTATCTATCAGAAGACTGGTACCTGCATATGTAACAACTCAAAAACTTAATTAAAAAAAGACAGCCTAGTATAAAAGGATGAAATATTTAAATGGATACTTCACAAAGGAATATATATCAATGGTCACAAAGCAAATGCAAAATGACTAAAATATATCTTGATATCTGAATATGTAGTGGTACCACTCTGCAAGTTGTAGGACGTGGCCAGCAGTTATATACACAAATATAACAATCCCAGTTATATTTGTGTAGCAACTAGATGTTTGGATCCAATCAAACTAATAGGATGAAAGGCAAGAGCTTTGAACATATTGACAAGAAAGTGGTCATAGGTTTTAGACTAGATACAGAAAACAAGTTCAGGAAGGAGTTGAAAATTGGGGTGGAGGAAATACAGGTTCAGGTAATACTGGCATCAAATTTATGAATGTGAATATATGAAAATTTTGACTGTTTTCATTAGTCTATTTTTTCCACAGAGAGCATGCAGCTGCTACCCCACGTGATTAGAGTCAAGAGAAGAGTTAGAGAAAACAAGTTTAATACCTTCAATGCTGTATATTTGTACTTTATCCTCAGGGACAGTCACTGCTTCCCACTGATGATCCTTAAATAAAAACAGGTTTGACTATAAATAAATAATTTACTTCTGCTTTAAATCTTCTTTAAATACCAATTTAAAAATGTAGAAGTTATTCAAACAATAAAGTTATTTTTTATTAAGTATCACTAAGTAACACATTTCTTGCTACATTGATTGTGTAATACATTATAAAGCGTCACATTTAATCTATTTGCTCACTTTTAAAAGGAAATATTGGTATGATTTCATGGTATAATGGTATAATTTCTTGATTTTGACCAAAAAAGCAATTGCTACCATTAATATTTATTAGAGGATATCCTTTTTTTAAAAAAGTTACCAAATCCTGTCATTTATGCCTTTGAAAGAGTGTGAAATCCTACGTATTCCTCAATTCCCACTCACTGATTGACCGACCTTAGATTCAAACACTGAATGCACATGAATAATCACCATATTTGCCCCTCCCCACTTCCATGAGCTTTCACTGAAAATTTGTATAACTTAATAAAATAATACTGAATTCACAAAAAAAGCTACAGGAAAAATTAGATATCATTCCTAAAAGATGAGATCCTAAAAATTTCCACTAATCTTGTAAGGAAAATAGATTCCCTTCTTTTGTTACTTAAGGACATTTTATAGAAATTCACCCTGAACCCTCAATCTCTTCACTAACTCCCTCCACTTCTTTTCCTTAGTTGAAACGTGTCCATATGCTGAGGGCACCACCACCATCATGGCATCTCCAGGTAAGGTGCTAATTCTCCCATACCTCAAAGCCTCAGGGTCAGGAGGAAAGGGTTGCTACCCTCTTCTCTGCCCCAAAGCTTTGAGCAACTTCTTATTTTCTATGTGTAAAAACACTTGCTCCTTTGAGGCACACACAAAATGGTTTGCATGTGATGCTTCCTGGTTCACTGCCTCCCCTTCTAAGAAATTTTTATATTATGGAAATGTTCATGATTTTTATTTATTTTTATTTTTTAACTTAAACGCAATTAACAGTGTATCATTACTTTCAGAGGTAGAGTTCAGTGATTCATCAGTCTTACATAACACCCAGTGCTTGTTATATCATGTGCCACCCCAATGCCCATCACCCAGGTACCCCATCCCTCCATGCACCTCCCCTCTAGCAACCCTCAGTGCGTTTCCTATCATTAAGAGTCTCTTATGGTTTGTCTCCCTCTCTGATTTCATCTTGTTTCATTTTTCCCTCTCTTCCCCTATGATTGTCTTTTTTGTTTCTTAAACTCCACATATATGTGGAGATCATATGATAATTGTCTTCCTCTGATTGACTTATTTCGCTTAGCATAATACCTTCTAGTTCTATCTGCGTCATTGTAAATGGCAAGATTTCATTTTTTTGATGGTTGAGAAGTATTCCATTGTGTGTGTGTGTGTATATATATACACATATACCATGTGGGGTATATATATACATATATATTACACACACACACACATCAATGGAATATATACAATGGCACTGTATTTATACACATGTAATACGATTCCATTGTGTGTGTGTGTAATACAATTCCACTGTGTATATATAGATGTATATCTATATATACATACCACATCTTCTTTATCCATTCATCTGTCCATGGACATCTGTGCTCTTTCCATAGTTTAGCTATTGTGGACATTGCTGCTATGAACATCAGGGTGCATGGGGCCCCTGAGAATCACTACCTTTCTATCTCTGGGGTATATACCCAGTAGTGCAATTGCTGGGTCATAGGGTAGCTCTATTTTTAACTTTTTGAGGAACCTCCATGCTGTTTTCCAGAGTGGCTGCACCAGCTTGCATTCCCACCAATAGTGTAGGAGGGTTCCCCTTTCTCCGCATCCTTGCCAGCATCTGTGGTTTCCTGACTTGTTAATTTTAGCCATTCTGACTGGTGTGAGGTTGCATCTCATTGTGGTTTTGATTTGTATTTCCCTGACGCCAAATGATGTGGAGCATTTTTTTTTTTTTTCATGTGTCTGTTGGCCATTTGTAAGTTTTCTTCGGAGAAATGTCTGTTCATTTCTTCTGCCCATTTTGTGACTGGATTATCTGTTCTTTGGGTGTTAAATTTGATAAGTCCTTTATAGATTTTGGATTCTAGCCCTTTTTCAGATAAGACATTTACAAACATCTTCTCCCATTCTGTAGGTTGTCTTTTGGTTCTGTCAACTTTTCCTTTGCTGTGCAAAAGCTTTTTATCCTTATGAAGTCCTAATAATTCATTTTTACCTGTTTCCCTTGCCTTTGGAGACGTGTCTAGCAAGAAGTTGCTGTGGCCAAGGTCAAATGTGCCACATGGGCCTATGTTCTCCTCTAGGATTTTGATGGATTCCTGTCTCACATTGAGATCTTTCATCCATTTTGAGTTTATTTTTTTGTATGGTGTAGAAAATGATCCAGTTTCATTCTCTTGCATATGGCTTTTCAATTTTCCCAACATCATTTGTTGAAGAGTTTTTTTTCCATTGGATATTTCTTTCCTGTTTTGTTGAAGATTAGTAGGCCATAGAGTTGAGGGTTCATTTCTGGGCTCTCTATTCTGTTCCACTGATCTATGTGTCTGTTTTTGCACCAGTACCATACTGTCTCGATGATTACAGCTTTGTAATAGAGCTTGAAGTCCGGAATTGTGATGCCACCAGCTTTAATTTTCTTTTTTCAAAATTCTTTTGGTTATTTAGGGTCTTTTCTGGTTCCATACAAATTTTAGGATTATTTGTTCCAGTGCTGTGAAAAGTGTTGGTGATATTTTCACAGGGATTGCATTGACTGTACAGACTGCTCCGGGTAGCAAAGACATTTTAAAAATACTTGTTCTTCTGGTTCTCAGGTCATGATCTCAGGGTCTTGGGATCGAGCCCCACATTGGGCTCTCCGCTCAATGGAAGCCTGCTTCCCCTTTTCTCTCTGCCTGCCTCTCTGCCTAATTCTGATTTCTCTCTGTCAAATAAAAAAGTCTTAAAAAAAAATTTGTTCTTCTAATCCATGAGCATGGAGTGTTTTCCATTTCTTTGTGTATTCCTCAATTTATTTTACGAGTGTTCTATAGTTTTCAGAGTATAGATCCTTCCCCTCTTTGGTTAGGCTTATTCCTAGTATCCAACAGTTTTGGGTGCAATTGTAAATGGGACTGATTCCTTAATTTCCATTTCTTCTGTTTCAGTATATAAAAATGCAACTGATATCTGTACATTGATTTTATATTCTGCCACTTTGCTGAATTCCTATATGAGTTCTAGCAATTCTGGGGTGGAGTCTTTTGGATTTTCCACATAAAATATCATGTCATCTGTGAGGAATGAGAATTTGACTTCTTTGCCAATTCAGATGCCTTTTATTTCCTTTTTTTGTCTGTTGAGGCGAGGACTACTAGTACTATGTTGAATAACAGTGGTGAGAGTGGACGTCCCTGTCCTGTTCCTGACCTTAGGGGGAAAGCTTTCCAGTTTTTCCCATGGAGAATGATATTCACAGTGGGCTTTTTGTAAATGGCTTTTACGATATTGAGGTATCTTCCCTCTATCCCTACACTGTGGAGACTTTTAACCAAGAAAGGATGTTGTATTTTGTCAAATATTTTTTTCTGCATCTATTCAGGGGATCATATGGGTGGGAGGCAACTTTAAACATTAGACTGAGTTACCAGAGAGTATCTCTATAAAGAAGCAACATTTATACTGAAATCTAAATGGGAAGAAACTGAGATGCAAAGATCTGGAAGTTTCTGGGCAGAAGAACAAACAAGTAGAAAGATCTGAAATGGGCACGATCTTTGTTAAAGAAAGAAAAAAAAATGAATGTGGCTGGACCACAGTAAGCATAGAGAATGGTCTGAGATGTCAGAGAAATAGCCAAGGACCAGATCACAATGACCCTCATACACAATGTTAAAGAGACAGAAGGAGGATTTTAAGCAGCCACTACATGGAGAATGGCTTTTAGGAAAGTCAGAGAATACAGGGTGAATATACTACTGCCAGAGAAATCCAAGAAAGAGAGAATTCTAAATATGCATTTTGGAGGACTCTCCCTGCCTTTCTAGGTTCATTTCTGGCACATGGCAGGCATTTAACATTTATAAATGCTTTTTATAGTATACCTACCGGATATCATACTATAATTGCTATTTTCTTGTTGGAATCATCCACTAGACCACACTGTATGCAGGCAGGGACTACATCGATCCTATTCCACCCTCCTCTCCCAAAACTGAAGTTCATTTCTAAAGATAAACTAGTTAAAAATATTCCTACAGACTCTATTGGAATAAATACACCAATTAAAACTGTGAGTGACCCTGAGAAGCTGTGCTAATATTTGGAACTCAATTTTAATTAAGTATTCTATGAAGATGCTCTAAAATAAAAAGAAATAAGGGTATGTGGAAAACCTCAGGGGCATTTGGTTAATGTCTATCTATAGTTTACCTGGAACAAAAAGCAGGATTTTACAAAAGACAGAGTAAAAAGACCAGTGCCTCATTAAAATTTAGCAACTGCAATTAGATTAGTAAATGCAGATCAACTCTTAGTTGGATTTTTATAGAGCAACTATATAGTCCAGACTAGAAGTATGCCCCTGGACTAAATATTAAGTGGTAGGTATTTGTAAACAATGGCTCGAGAATTCTCTTCAGGTTAAAAAGAAGTCAGAAAATATACCATCTGGTTGGAAGGTTTAAATATAGCTACAATACAGCACATAAAGAACTACAGCATTTCTAAACACTACCATAAGAATCAATACCTCACTATTTTCAAATAGAAGATTTTATGAATGGATAAGACCACTTACCAGTATTTGTTAAATTATTTTTTTAAGTGAGTGCCTCTACATTTGAGTAACTGGCATCTTTTCTAGATTCCAGTTCATATGTTCATATGAGTGTTAAATGTTAGGTAATTAACATGTAATTTATTTCTGAAAAATCTTATGTTAAAAAACTAGTATGAAAATCTAGCATTAATTTTTCTGTTGCAATTAGACATTAGAAATAATCTTCATTTCTAATTAATGGAATGGGCTACCATGCTAATCAGAACTATAGGGTTAATAGTGAAATCTATTAAAATAGCCAGAAAAACAAATGAACAAAAATCCACATTCTTAAATTAAAACATTTTATAACACATATATACACACAAACATAAAATGACAGACGGAATGAAGCTTACATCATTATCTCCAGCGATGTAGAATGACAGAGTCTGGCTCCCAAGATTAAAATCTATCCAAAATTCCTCAAGTTTTTCATCTGAAGGTATTTGCAACTAATAAAAAAAATAAAAAATTATTATATACAATGATTTTAAAAATGACAATAGAAAATTATGACTATGTTATATTCCTGGTTGAGTTTGTTTGTTTGTTGTTTTTGGTTTTTTTAAAGAAAAGAGGAAGGGCACCTGGGCGGCTCACTGGGTTAACGCCTCTGCCTTTGGCTCAGGTCATGATCCCAAGGTCCTGGGATCAAGTCCCAGGGTCCTGATATCAAGCCCCACTTCAGGCTCTCTGCTCAGCAGGGAGCCTGCTTCCTCCTCTCTCTCTGCCTGCCTCTCTGCCCACTTGTGATCTCTGTCAAATAAATAAATAAAATCTTTAAAAAAAAAAAAAAAAAGAGGACAGCCAGAAGATGAGGTAAGAGAAAGAGCAGCCAAGCACAACATTTAATCAGAAACAATAAAAAGAAATGCTGCTTTAATACCTTACACAGAAATTAGCTAGCTCCAAGAAATCACAAATATTCCAAGTACAAATAAAGGTTGAAAATATTAGTTTGACTATATTATTGAATGCTAAATCAATAATGGGCTTGACTTAAAGGGAAAAGAAGCAAATCTGAAGTACAGCCTTTATATTTCAGTTATCCTTGGCTATAAATACGTCACTTCATAAAATGGCTCTTAGACACCGAATACTAGCCCAGCTGTACTTGTGATCAAGTTATGACTATTTTTAACATTCTTGTCAACTTGTAACCTATAATTCACTAGATCATGTATCAAAGTTCATCTAATACCTAAAATATGTCTCATTTATTTATTTATTCATTCATTTATTCATTTTAACTCTTCTGATACAGAGAGATACAGACAGAGAGCATGAGCAGGGAGAGAGACAGAAGGAGAAGGAGAAGCAGACTCCCCGCTGATCGGGGAGCCCAAAGTGGGGCTTGATCCTAGGACTCTGGGATCATGACCTGAGCTGAAGGCAGACGCTTAACCATCTGAGCCACCCAGGTACCCCAACATGTTAAATTTAAAACTTACCTCATATTTATCAAGAAATGCTGATAAACAAGGAAATGTAAAGACCCTGAAATAAAAAGCAGTTCATGTTAAAAAAAGTATTAATAAGGCTTCACACTGTAATCTTGACTAGCCAAAGAAATCATGTCTAGGATCAAAAGGTAATCAGGCTGTGGTCCTAATGATTTAAATAAAATCCTATCTCCTTCTAAACTAAAATAAGAGTTTAATGGAAATTTGTTTCTGTAGAAAAAGTATACTATTTTGAGGATACTACTCAGCCTCCCCATCTAACTACAGTGACTATACCAATTTACTTTTTATGCTATAGAGTATAAGTAGAAATTCCTAATTTAGCTTATACTATTAAGATAGTGGAAGCTCCCATAGGGTTTACATAGGAGAAGAAGAGTAGAAGTGAATAATACAGCTAATAAAAATGACTGAATTTGCCGAACACTTTGTTGGTCAAACACTTTTTATTATAAGCACTTAACATAATCATCTCATCTAATTTCTACAACAAACATATGAGGTAAGTATTACTGTATTCTCATTTTACATCTAAGGAAACTGAGGCAAGTAAGTTTAATAATTTGCCCACATTAGAATAGGAAGAGGGGAACCTATGATTCAAATCCAAAGAGTCTGAGTCCCTGTACTCAACCCTCACCCTGTCCTTGTTTCCTTAGTAAGTAAAGTAAATGTTCAATAAAGGTGTCCTGAGCATCTATAATATGATTCCAGGGAATGAAATGCAAATCCTGCTCTGTTACTATCAAAAGTGCTAATTACTTCTCATTGACGCCCATTCCTGAGATGAAATAACCTCAGAAAGAGGTTAGTGTTACAGTGTGTGAATTATTAAAAAAAGATAATTTGTTTGCTATATATTTTTATTCCAGTATGTGGATGAAGGACGCAATATTAATACTAGGTTTCCATTATTCCTCAAACACTAAATTTATGATAAGGTATATGTAATTCTAAATAAACCAGTTTTTAACTACTAAGTACAAATACATGTTTCCTCTAAAAAGGACAAAGTAAAATAAGACCCGCAGGAGATTATATCAGTCGACCATGCAGTAACTTATACATGGTATTACAAAAAAATATTGTTTTAAATATCCCTGTGCATTTTACATCCCAAATGACCAAGTACATTTTAAAGGTACAGCAACACTGTGTGCTGGCTCCTGGGCTAGTTGTTTGTTTTTTTTTTTTTATCAGTAAATGGTTGAATACTGTATTAAGCTTACCTTCTCTTGTCTCCAAGCATGCCATTTACAAGGTTGAGAAATACTCTGCAATCCTAATTTAAAAAAAAGAGACTTTAAAAAAGCATAATAATAAAAACCCCTATTGTTAATTTATTATTTTTATACTACTTACTGTTTCAAATTCAGAATCTTTAATTCCTTTAAATGCATTAGCAATAAAATCCATTGAAAACCACTGACATGCCAATTCTTGTCTTTGTTTTTCTGTAGTCATTCTACATAGTGCTTCTACGATACCTACTTGTAAGTCATAATCTTAAAAAAAAATTGTTAATGTATTATTAGAAAGTATGAAAAATAAGTTTATAAAAGTCATTGGTTACAAGCAATTAGAACAAGCAAGAGAAAGAAGGAAAATACTGGTGTAATTCACTCATCTTTTGCTATTTTGTTCATATGGATTAGACAGATCTCATCAGTACGGAAATGAACACAGCCCAAATAAGAAGTTTGGTACAAATAACAAGTTTACTAATAGAAGAAAAGAGTAAAACTTTTTTTTTTAAAAGGATATTTGAAAAGAAACTCCTAAATATTCAAAGACCCTGCCATGCCATTATTAGAGTTGTGAACTGCAAAATAACTCACAGGATAGTCTATAAATCACAGAAGCTTTTACTTTTGTATGATGGTTACAGTCATTCCAAAGTACCTTAACCAGTGGTTTGCTTGATATGTAAACCACTACATCAAAATTTTCTCATACTAAACTTAGAAAAGATTGAGTTCTTTTAAAAAACTCATTGTTTAAAAACAAATCTTTAAGTCCCCAAAATATTAATAATGTCACAAAACACCATTTGAGGAATTTCTTAGGAAAAGTAATTCAAATATGTTAAAAAATTAAATTATTATTCATTAAGTCTACCATTAGGCACAATTTATATCTGAAGACTCCTACTGTCATGTTTAATTATTATTTTAGCCTCACAGATATAGATCGTTTAATCACCTATTAATAATTGAAAATTGCTTGATTGTACATAGTTTATAATTCCCTCACATAATCTCACTACATTACAATGTTAATATTATTTTGACTAAAGAGATATTATATTTTACTAATAAATTCGGAATAGTTCCAAATATGAACATTTTGAAAAAGCATACTTACCTCCAGCATCTAAAATCCTTTCTCCCATACTACTCCTGTAAATCAAAATAACAGATTACATACCAAACTAGTACCAATTAAATAAAAAACCCACATATTTAGGGGGCAAAAACTTCACTAAAACTTACAATTGGCGAGTATCATAGACTTTTGCAGAAAATATAACCATGAATTATATCAGAAATCTACAATAGTTTATCAGTTTTAATTATTAATGCAACTCATGGTTGTCTTACGGCCTTATAAAATATTCTTTAAATTCTTAACCTGAACCACTAATTAAAGCAATATGGTACAAATTATTACATGAGAATTAACATTTCTTGGTTAGAGAGTATTTTCCTGGCATCTTGAGGCATTTTGTCAAGCATAGCATTCATTTTTTTTAGAGTCTAGAAAAGAAAAAAAGATAATTCATTAACTTTATATATTCAGTGAAACATTAAGTATTTAGAGAAATATTCTAGGTATACAAACTTAGAAGCCTATTTTTTTTTCCCTTTAGTAAAACATTTTAAGTAGGGAATGGAGAAGGGTAGAGAAAAGAATATAAAGTATAAAATAGTGAATACAAAAAACATGAAACAAAGGATATCAAGAATAAAATATACCAAGATTCCAGTTATACTCTTTGCAATAAGACATATGTTTATTATTACTCTGTTATAAGAACTAAAGGAACAAAAACTATTACTTAATATTTGTTCTTATGGTTATATATATGTACACACATACACATATTAATATAGGTTATTTTTAACATTTAAATACTGAGAACTCCTAATATCTAGATGCTATAATTTATTTTCATACAAGCTATATGCATATATAAACACAGATAGCTATGAATTTTCAATAAATATTTGGGTAACATATTTATTCATCATGTCAGACAATGAATTTAAGACAACAGAAATATACTACATAATTAATTCAGTACCAAGAAAAAATTATGCATTTTGATGAATTGCTACTAAATTTGCTTCACTCTCTCATTTTTAGTTTTTTAAAAAAATCTGACAAATGGTTTTACCTCCTGCTGAATACAAATATTCACTCTTGAGTCAATAACCAGGACACAGATTCGAGGCACAAAACTTTCCAGTACTTGCCTTCTACCTGAAAATGTTAAATCATTAATAAATGTGTATTTTAAATTCTTTTAAGTGGCAATCTTTTCTTATATGAATCAATGAAAGAATGCACTAGTTCAGAAAAGGCCCACTGACAGTCTTGGGCAACAGGAAACATGAAATCCAGTCCTAGTTGTCCCACTAACTAGCTCTGTGGCTTTGGAAAAAACACCTCTCAACAGATTTGACTCATCTTGAGCTGGCAAAGGCATAACTTCAGATTCAGCTTCTCCTTTCAGTTTTAAGATAGGAGGGCTTTTTTCAGATGAAATAAATATAGTTCAAAAGTGAAATTTCTATCATGAAGTTCTTATGAAAACTGGCCTCATTAATTTAATCATATATCGAAAGCTCCATAATGGCCATAATCACTCCTTGATATAAAGATCTAAATATCCTGAGCTTTTTTTCTAAAGTTAACCCGAGTCTCAAAAGACAAGGTTTTATCAATACTAAATATATTCAGAGGAATTTGCCACATGCTATTTCATAATGCAAATTTAAACAATAATTTTAAATAATGGCAATACTACGACAGAAAATACACCACTTTCCAGGTAACTACACTGAAGGTAAAAAAAGAATAAAAACAATTAGGTAAAAAGATATAATTATTTACTTAAAAAAGCACATGGATTACTTCATATTCACTGATGCTTTAGGACTGTCTTCTTCCCTAAAAACTTAAAAGTTTAGGCTAGATTATATGTCAGCTGTAAAGCAATCAATGAAAAGGTAGCATTAACTACATTGAAGTAAATAGCAATTGAGCTTTTAAAAATTTTTGGCTTTGAAGGCAAACTGTCCTTTTATTTATAAACAATTCTCCAGCCTCAGTGACCAATCCTAGGTAATTCTTCAACCAACAGAGATAAAATAATTTGCTGGACTGCCGCCCAGGCAAAAAGCAGCGGTCATCTGTAAGTGAGAACGAGCTGTCATGTGCGCTACATACTGAAAATTCTGTCCCATTAGGTCAAGAGTTGGCAAATTAGGGCCCACAAACCAAGTCCACCCCACTGCCCATTTCATATGGCTGTTATTCACCAGCAGGTACTCAATGGAAATATCTGCATCACTGAACCAGCACTATCGCACTGAATTTCCTTCTCCTCTCAGGAATTTAGCCAGTATCTAAACGGCTTCAGTAATTAGCATGGGCTATAGAGTTTATATTTCTAAATGAATTCAACCCAAAGTCGTAAGGCAAAAATCATTCTTATATGAGAAACTTATACTTCACTAAAGTCATTTCAATGAAAGGAAGGTTATCTGAATCAAAATAATGCCAAACGGTTTTATCCATTTCCCAGGTGGTCAAAAATTAAAACAAGGAGCGAGATCTCCATTCCCACACACATTTACAGGAGTACATTTTTTTCTAAGTTCCAATTACAGGTCCAGCATCATTTCTGGACACTGATGAAGTACAAAGGAAATTTCCATATTTCAAAATCCATTTAAATGTTCGGCTGAGGGATTTCCACCAGCCTTCCGTTGAAAGTGATTCATCCGCGATGCAATGACATTCTAAAAGGCAAACACTAAGAATCCAATATAATTCCATAAATGCTGTCCCAGTGATGAACATACTCAATTAAAAGTCATGCTCATGAACTGATAACAGTATTTGGCATTATCTACATGGAAAGATATTTTCTAATGCAATTTACATAAAATCTCATTACAGATAAGCATAAAAAATGAACATTTGCAATCAATTCTGTTAAGAGCAAACACTAACTCTGAGCCTTAATTAAGTGAAATGTCATCGCCTCAAAAGAGTGCTAGTCTCATTAGTTGACCTATATTACAAAAACACTGTACTCAATTATTGCAGTATCTTGAATTGTACCAAGATCTCTGTGGAAATCTGTTTTCTTTCTTCTTATACAAGTACCTATATAGTATCATTGATTTCTTTTGCTTGGTCCTAACACAAAGCTTAAAATGTTTACTATCTGGCCCTTTACAGAAAAAGGTTGTTGATCCTTAAATTTAATAGTTAGATTCCTAATATTAGGACAATACTCTGAGGACAGCAAAAGTATATTAAAACCCTAAAAGCAAATTATTGTTTTAAAAGAAAGAAAATGTTTATTATACCTTCATCATTGATGTCATGTATGACCTGAAAAAAAAGAATATTTAATTTGTAATTTATCATCTTGTATTATAAACCATTATAGTATATTGATATAGTAGTAAATATTAAAAACAGTATTAAAGTAACAGATCCCATTTGAATTCACCATGTAATTATTTAACATATTAACTATTTATTGTGTTTCTCAGGATAAGTGCTTTATATAATCTGAGCAGACTAATCCACTCAAGTCACTAACCAATCTGTTGGTGACTTTTGGGCTCTGGACATATAGAACACAAACTGTATTTTAAATAAACACATGCTTGTAAGATTGGTTAATCAATGTGATTTTTACCATCAAAAGATCAAATAAGTCTTCTATCATATTTATAACTGCCTCATCTTTTGAATTTCCTCGGCTGAGAATAATCTCCTTTGATTTTTCAAACCAGGCAACCATGTAAAAAAAGAAATGTATACATTAGTTACTTTGAATTCAATTTTAATAATTTTAAGAATGTACTTATCTTGCATAAACAGTAAACTTAGGAATAAAGAAACATTAAAAATAAAAATTCCAGTATTATACGAAAAGAAGTTTTATGTTTTTAAACATCTTTGTTGTTTTCATTTTTTGGTAACTCACTGTATTTTACCATTGTTTAGGTGGGAATGGCTGAACTAATCCTAATTCTAGGCAGAAGACCTTGATTTCCCCTTTCAAATTCCTAGTTCAGGTACATTCATTAATAGATGAAAATAAATCATCATAAATTAAGTTGTTTTGGCATTATTACTATTTGAGAAGTTTTGGTGTTATTTTACTTTAATTAATTCATATATTCGAGAATATACTACATGTTAGGTACTATTGTCAGTGCTAGGTATACAGAAATGAATAAAACAAATAAAATCAATATTCTACATTCTAGCATGGGAAATAGATAATAAGCAGTATAAAAAGAAAAACAAAGTTAGACAGTAAATAGATAAGAGAAAATAGAGCAAGTAAAGGCCTCAGGGAGTCTTGTGACCTTAAATTCACATGATCCTCAAGAAGCCTGGTGTAGAGGGTGTCTTTCTGATCTTTATCTTTGTAATGTATAGCTCAGGTTACAAAAATATTTATTTTACCTAAAGTTTTAAGTAAACTACCCAAATTTATTTTTCGACTTTTTGAACATTTATTTATTAGAAAACACACCTTCAATCTTATTTCCCTTCACATAAATATTTCACATTCTATACTTATCTTTTGGACCAGTCCTTGCTTTATCATAGTTGTAAGTCCGGCATGCCCCAATATAGTGATATTTTTGCCACATCTTCCAAAAGAAACCAAAATTGTTGAAACTGCTTGGATATCCTTTTTATTAAGTTCCTAAAACAAAAAGTACATATTTAAACATCTGTAAATACAAAATAGTGTGGAACTGGCACTGTGTAATGCTCACATATCCTGAAAGTCAGCTACTACCATCATCTCCATATTGCCAAATACAGAAGTGTGGTTTACAGAAGCAAGGCTTAAAGCCACCCAGCCTGTGAATGAGAAACCCAGCACAAAAATGCAGATTTGTATAAGTTCAAGAAACTTTAGACTATGGTACAATGAATCAGTTACCTTTCGTTCCAAAAAGCTCTATGTATTTAACCAATCGAAATAAATTTTTACTCAATCTTTTAGATTCATAACAAAACTCAGATACTGGGGTACTGTGAATAATCACCTTTTCTCTGGTATAAAAAATGCCTTACATATAATAAATCAAGTCCAGGATTTTGGATAATTTTTGTTTATTTGTTTTTATTTTTCAAAGCACCAAGCACTGTCCCCATTACATGAACAATATGCTGATAGATTTTTAAAGTTTTTCAAACTTCAAATAGGTAAACTATTTTTCCTCAGTTTAGGTAACATTTAATAGTGGCAACACAATGTAAACATTAACTTTTTGTGTATTGTATTTAGAAAATAGTAGTCTAATATGTTATTTGGGACTCCAGATTTTTTTAAAAAATGAGCACTTATTTATATAACTGTAAACAAGTTTGCCAAAGCCTTTTTACTCATTTCTTCCAATGGAGTGTTTCTTCCTAGAAAGAGTGCTATCCAATAATTTTAACAATCATTCAACAAAAAGGAGTATTTACCCTGCATACAAGGTCATCCAACTTGTGGAAAAACTGCTTGCTGCATTTAATCTTCACCTCTTCACAAATATCAATTTGTAAAAGTGTTTTCAAAGGTTTGAAATCATTTTTCCTTAAAGCATCATCAATGCATTTTTCCAACTGCTAGAGAAATACAGTTAATGGCACAGAGACTGAATCAAAACCAAAATTAGTCACCGTATGCAATCCAGTTATTTAAGAACTATTGCCACATGAAAATTCTCAAAAGAGCTTATATCAATTCCCTTATTTTTTTTAAAGCTGTCCACTATTAAATTTGGAGTAACAGAGATAGAGATCAAGCTTCTTCCATAATACCAAGATTCTACATAAAACATATATATATATATATATATATATATATATATAGTCTACTAATTTTCCACTTCATATCCTTTATTGTAAAGTCATCATTATGCTCAGCTCAAAAAAGAAACCTATTAATGAAAGAAACAAAATAAGCTCTATAGTAATTAATACTTAACACTGTGGATAAAACCCTAACACATCCGAATATCAATTTCTTAATGAGGTTTAAATAGTTTTTAAAAAATGCATAAAGACAGATAAAAGCACTGTTTGGCAACTGTATCAATATAATTTAAGAATTAAATATATAATTTGTGTTATACATTTATAACCTTTACAAAATCTACCATCCTTACCACTAAGGTATAACATTACTAATAAGGAATATTTATACTATAATCTGATCACCACATTTGGTGGTAAATTGCATACATGTTAAATAGATACATTAAGTCTTTTTACCAAAATCCAAGTATCTTACAGTTTTAGACCCTGACATTAAAATTTCCAGACAAATTATACATGAATCACTGCATAATTCTTTTCAATATAAAAGGCATATGTAAATAGTCAGCATCTTTCATACCTCATAAATAAGATTTTGAAAACAAATCTACTAAAAAAATGAAAGAGTGACATTTTAAATTATTCCACTCTTGACCATTTCATAAAAACAAGCTTCATTTTTCCTAAAAATACAGCACTTAACACCTATAAACAAATAAAAGTGATTTTAGGAATTAAAATACTTCCTTCTTTTTGGTCTAGGACTACCTACCTGGAGATCTGGTCTTATGGGCATTTTGACTTAATTTTAAAACAGCAAGACAAAACAAACACCTGTAAAAACAAAACATATGCTTTTAGTATCTTATACTCTATTCTGTACATTTATCGTTCAAAATCTTAATACACATAAATAAGCATTGGTGCTTATACTCAAGGCAATAAATAATTTCAAGTTCCTCACTGTTTATGAAATTACACAGGGGCATCTGGTCAAGGAAGTTTCTGGAGTAAAGTCTGAACATCATTTATTCAAGCCTTCTCTTCTTATAGATTACTTAAATAAATGTCGCAAGTCTTGTCAAAAGGTCACAAAACTAGTTAGTGAAAAAATACAAACCTGGATCTCTCTCATTAGGGATTCCTGTTATACTTGTTCCAACTTTAGGAACAAGAAGAAAATAATCTTGAATTAATGTGTAAATGAAATTTGGTCTAGTAACATAATATTTAAGAAGGGGAGAATATTCTCATGTAGAATATATGAGAACAGACAAATATTCAGTGAAAGGAGGAAAAGAAAACCCAAGTACACTGTCTCTTCAAAGAGGAATGGAAATGGGAATCAACAGGGTTACACATAGCAACACCTACCATGTTTCTTTTTTTAAGATTTTATTTATTTATATGAGAAAGAAAGAGAGCAGGAGCAGGAGCAGAGGCAGGGAGCAGGGAGCCCAATGTGGGGCTTGATCCCAAGACCCTGAAATTAGGACTTGAGCCAAAGGCAAATGCTTAACTGACTGAGCCCCCAGGCACCCCTGCATCACCTACCATCTTGACAAAAGCATCTAACATTTTTAAATGTGATTTGGCCATTATATCTATAAAGGAAAAGAAATATCATCTTTTCAAGATATTATAACTGGAACAATTAAAAAATAATCTGTACTATGAAAAGCTTCATAATAGAAATACCAGGAAATCCAACATAGAGAGACAATTAATTAATTAGCCCAAGATGAATACAGGACTATGTAGTTATAAGAACAAGTGGTGTTAGTCCCAGTCTACTTTCTTGCAGATGTGCTAATAGAGAAAGTAAGTGCCAATAAGGGCATACATATCAGGCAGACAAAAGGCATGAATAAAAAAATCTCTTGTATTTTCAAATTAACTCCAGGGGGGGAAAAATCGATCCCCAAAGAAACATTTGTTCCATGTGCATAAGGAGCCAAGTCTAAAGATGCTTTTGTAGCACTGTTTGGAGTGCAAAAATTCAAAAGTATCCAGAAAGGAGTTAGGAATGGGAGGGAAGGTGAAGAATGAATAAAATGTGGTATATGATAATCAATTCTGTATACATAACAGATGAGCCAGAATTTGAGATATTTGCAGTCAATTTTAAATTAAAAACAGGTTGCCAAATGATACTGTGTAATGGCATTTATGTGGAAAAAAAAAAAAGAAACATTGTCTTACGATTATATCTCTAGGAGTAAGTATACAGTATACACATCCTTGCAAGTGTGTGTGTATTTGTGCGTGTGGTGAGGGGAGAGAGGGAGAGGAAGCCTCTGCTGGGAGGGTTTGTCAGCTCCCTGGGGAGGAAGAATAGTGAGTTGCACAAGCCTGTAACTTGCTATTTGTCAAAGGCAAGCTTTATTTGTAATTTACGCTTATATGCTTTCTTAAAAGTACAATAAACTCTTGCCAAACTACAGGTAAGTGGGATCCAAAACATGAGATCAGTACCATGGAGGTTGGGTTATCGCAAAGGGATGAAAATGACCAAGGCCCGCCTCCAGAGCTGAGCAGCTGCGAAGTCCAGCTGCTCCATCCAAACCGAGTCAGGGCTTAGCTGTGGCTATGCCCCATCTGGTTGTGCTTGTCTGCTCTGGCTGGTACACGAATGGGGCAGTTCCAGGTCCATGGCTAGCTGGGGACTCCAGTATACCAACAATGATCCCAACATCTCTAAACAGCTAGGAGTCATTCTGTCATTTTGCCTGACTCAGAGAGCTCTGATCCTGAAAATATTGGAAACTCAGGGACCCACTCTTTGCTTCTCCAATTCCAAAGAAGGGGTTTGCCTATTTTTTACTTGGCTTCACTCTTTCCTTAATTCTCTCCAGGCCATCACAGAAAATAGAAATTTAGCCTGGTTCTGTTTGAGAATGTCATATCACACACTGTTAAAAGATTTTCACACACACGCACATACACACACACAGGCTTGCTTCATAGATAGAAAATGGGGTGGGGGGAGGATACGAAAAGTATTATCTCAAATACAGCGGTAAGAAATACGTACTGGAGGTCAACAACCACAAGGCTGATTACTGAGAAACGACCTAGCCTAGAACTTTAAGCATTCACTACAGGCACTATTGTCATAAGCCTGAAGCTTAAAAGGGGGTAGCTGTCTGCAGGAGCAACTATTTGTTGGGTGATACAATACAGAATATCACAAAGGAATAAAATGACAAAATGCATACAAGAAAAAGCTGAGATATGAAGGAGAGATGCAGACATTCCAATATCTACCCAATAAGAATTCCAAAAATTAAAAAAAAAAAAGTGAGGTAGCAACAGTCGAATAACAACCGAGAATTTTCCCAAAATAAAAACGGACATCCACAAATTTAAGGAGTCCACTGAATACCAAAGAAGACAAATTTACAAACACTGTGAGGTTATTTCTGAATAATAAAAGAGAAAATCTTAACCCACAAAAGCAAAAACAAAGCATGCAAAAGAATAACATAATAGATATCCTGTTCTCATAATAAATTTAGAAATCAGCTACAAAGATAGCTTCAAACTTTCCCTATACTTGCAAGCTAAAATATGTCCCTTTGCAAGATATAAAAAGATGGAAATAACGAAATATTTAAGTGAATATGTATACATACAAAACTCCGTAAGATGAAACCAAAGCAATACTTAAAGTATAATTCATAGACTTGGACGAATCTATGAACACATGAGGAATAGCAGAGGTAGCCCAGAGTAACAGGGTCACAGGACCTCCAGATGGTAAAATTATCAGATACTTTAAAGTAACTATAAATACTGTGTACATAAAGATTATTCAGAAAGACTGAGAACTTTGACAGAAAACTAGAAACTAGAAACTAGGGTGGTAAGGAAGACCATAGAGAATTTGAAAAAGAATCGCATAATTCTAAAAACAAAAATAGTCAATAACAAATTTATTAAGAATAAAATGGAAAGACACACAGGTGAAAATTATAGAAATAGAAGCTACATCAGAAAAAAATATCCAGAGAGAAACAAAGATAAACAAAAATATGAGGAGAGAAACTAGAAGACAGAACAACACAGGGGATAAGTTATGAAGTCCTATGTGTCTGTCACTGAAATCCTTGGAGACAGTGAATGGGGCAGAAATAATCCTAAAGAAATGAGGAGAAAGAATTTCCCAAAACCAATAAAAGATATCAAACTATAGATTCAAAAAGTCGTAAGAATCCCCGACCAAAAAAGAAAACTAATATCCAGCTGCACCACAGAAACTGCTGACAATCAAACAAAAACATTAAAAGCTACCAGAGAGTTTAAAAAAAATTACTTTTAAGTAGCATCAATAAAACTGATAGCTGACCAACAAAAACTATGAAAGCAGAAGACTTAGAACAGTGTCTTTTTTTAAGTGCCTTAAGATTGGACTTACCCTACATGTTAGACCAGACAGACCTGACAGACACCTACAGAACATTCCATCCAAGAGCAGCAGGATACACATTCTTCTCAAGCACACATGGAAGATTCTTCAACATAAACCATATGTCAGGCCACAAAACAAGTCTTAATAAATTTAAAAAACTGAAATCATATCAAGCATCTTTTCTGACCACAAAGATATGAAACTAAAAATCAATTACAAGAAGAAAACCAAAAATTCTACAATTACATGAAGATAAAACAACATCCTTCTGAACAACCAACAAATCAAAGTAGAAATTTAAAAAGAAATACCTTGAGACAAATGATATGGAAAAGCAACATAGCAAAAAAACTATGGAATATAGCAAAAGCAGTTTTAAAAGATACAGTTATGGTGAAAAATGCTTACAGTAAAGGAAACAAGAAAGATCTCAAACAACCTACCTTTGCACCTCAAGGAACTAGAAAAAGAAGAAAAAAGTAAGGCCAAAATTAGTGGAAGGAAGGAAATAACAAAGATATGAGTGGAAATAAATGACAGACTGAAAAGACAACACATCAGTGAAAATAAGTGTTGGATTTTTAAAAAGAAAAGTAAAATAGACAAATCTTTGGCTGAGTTAACAAAAAAAAGAGGATTCAAATAAAATCATAAAGAAACATTATAACTCAAATTACAAAGATACAAAGGATCGTAAGAGACAATGAACAATTCTATGTCAATAAAATGGACAACCTAGAAGAAATGAAACCCAGAAGAAACATATAAGCTAGAATAATATAAGACTGAATCATGAAGAAATAGAAAATAGAAAATAGAAAAATAGAAAAATTGAACAGTAATCAAAAACCTCCCAGCAAAGGAAAGTCCAGGACCAGATGGCTTCACTGGTAAATTCTTCCAAACACTAAAACTAATGCTGCTCAAGCTCTTCCCCAAAACAGAAGAGTTGGGATACTTCCAGTCTTACTACATAAGTGAGCATTTTCCTGATACCAAAGCCAGACAAGGACACTATAAGAAATCACAAAGTGCTAAGAAGAAGGTCAATTATCATATAGTTTCACTTACTTGTGGAACATAAGGAATAGCATGGAGGACATTAGGAGAAGGAAAGGAAAAGTGAAGGGGGGATGGATCAGAGGGAGAGATGAACCATGAGAGACTGTGGACTCTGAGAAAAAAACAGAGGGTTTTAGAGGAGAGGGGGTTGGGGGGGGAAATGGGTGAGCCTGGTGGTGGGTATTAAGGAGGGCATGTATTGCATGGAGCCCTGGGTGTGGGGCATAAACAACGAATCTTGGAACACTATATCAAAAACTAATGATGCACTGTATGGTCACTAACATAACACAATAAAAAAAAAAGGCAAATTAAAAAAACAAAACAAAACACCAGAAAGGGAAGGAAGGGCGGGAAGGGAAGGAAAGAAGGAAGGAGAAAGAGAAAAAAGAGAGGAAGGAAGAAATTACAAAGAAAAAGAAAATAGAATAGAAATAAATAGAAAATAAATAGAAAAAACTACAAATTAAATTCTATAGCCAGCAAAAATACCATTCAAAAATAAAGTGAAGAGTTTTAGAGGAAACATATTTCCACATAATAAAGGCCATATATGAAAAATGCACAGCTAACATCATACTCAATGGTGAAAAACTGAGAGATTTCCCCCTAAGATCAGGAAATACAAATCGAAATAACAATGAGATATCACTTCACACTTATCTGAATGGTAAAAATCAACAACACAAGAAACAACTGTTGGTGAGGATGTGGAGAAAAAGGAACCTTTGTGCACTGCTGGTGGGAATGCAAAGTGGTGCAATCACTCTGGAAAACAGTATAGATGTTCCTCAAAAAAGTAAAACTAGAACTACCATATGATCCAGTAATTCCACTGCTGGTTATCTACCCAAATACAAAACACAAATTTCAAAAGATATATGCATCCCTATAGTTTACTACAGCATTATTTACAGTAGCTAATTTATGGAAACAGCCCAAGTATCCATCAATAAATGAATGGCACAGAAGATGTGGTATATATACATAATGGAATATTACTCAGTCATAAAAAAGAATGGAATCTTGGCATTTGCAACAATATGGATAGACCTATAAAGTATAATGCTAACTGAAATAAATCAGTCAGAGAATGACAAATACCCCATGAATTCAATCATACGTGGAATTAAAGAAATAAAGAAAAAAAGAAATAAACAAAAGTAGACTCTTAAATATAGAGAACTGTTGCTTACCAGAGGGAAGGAGAGTAGGGGGATGGTGAAATACGTGAAAACAATTAAGATTCCTCTTAAGTAATTAAGTAATTAAGTAAAAAAGTAATTAAGATTACTCTTATTGTGATGAGCACTGTGTAATGTATAGAACTGCTGATTCCCCATATTGTATACCTAAAACTAATAAAACACTGTACAGTAATTATACTGGAATTTAATTTTTCAAAAATAAAATAAAGTAAAAAATGGAAGAATAATCCTATTTGATATTTAAAAATATTACAAAGACACTATTGCTAAAAAAAAGTGTTAATAGGGGGCGCCTGGGTGGCTCAGTGGGTTAAGCCGCTGCCTTCGGCTCAGGTCATGATCTCAGGGTCCTGGGATCGAGCCCCGCATCGGGCTCTCTGCTCAGCAGGGAGCCTGCTTCCTCCTCTCTCTCTACCTGCCTCTCTGCCTGCTTGTGATCTCTCTCTCTGTCAAATAAATAAATAAATAAAATCTTAAAAAAAAAAAAAAGTGTTAATAGGAAATAAATGGATCAATAAAACAGAAGAGAGTCCAAATGCATACCCAAACATATAAGTTCATGCATATATAAGGCTTTAAAAATCAGAGGGGAAAAAGTAAACTAGTTGATAAATGGTATTAGGAAAACTGACTCACCATATTAAAAAAAATTCAGACCTCTATTTCCCATATTCACAAAAATAAACTACAGATTCTTTTACCCAGTGTAATCAGTAAATGTTTAAAAATTACTAGAAGGGAAAACAGAAAGCTATCTCCATGACTTTGTAATACAGACGGATTTAAGACACGGAAAGCACAAAGCACAAAAATAATAACATTTTGTATATCATTGTCTCTGTACCCCCCCCACACACAATTTTATTAAGGAGCACACAGGAATCATCTGCTCACTTAGAATCCACCCCTGGCCAGCAACTCCTATAACCATGACACAGACACTCATTCCTGTAACTCAAACCTTCAGGCCCCAGAGAAACCTCTTTCTGGCTTATGCCTTTGAAAGACGGGGACTTCAGTTAATTATACTACTCTGTTTATTTTGTGTATGTTAGAAAACTTCTGTTTAAAAAATAGTTGTGGTCCCGTGTGGGGCAGTCAGTTGGGCGTCTGGCTCCTGGTTTCAGCTTAGGCTGTGATCTCACGGGTCGTCACTGAGGCCCTCTTAGGGTTCTCCATGCTTAGCAGGGAGGCGGCTTTGAGAGTCCCTCCCTCTGTCGGTGCCCCTCCCCCTTAGAGCTCTCTCTCGCTCTCTCTGGAATAAATAAATAAATCTTTTAAAAAATTTTTAAGTGGGGGGAGGAGGCCAAAACAAGGCCAATGCGACCGGAGAAGGCTGTAGGCTGTGCCGATACTGACATTTGTCTCCATGCTTTAGAATGGAGGAGAACTTCAGAAACCGACGTGGTCAGGTGTGAGAAAAGACATTAATTCACTGCCAAATCCTTCCCCGAGTGGAGCAAAAATACAGTTCCTCCTTGCATAACGAAGAACTGCTTCCTAATAGTGTCAAATGTGCACTTTCTTGCTCTTCTTTGCATTCCAACTTGTGGCTCTGGAAAGACTAGCAACTTAGTACACAGTATCTGCAACAGTTGCACGTGGCGACTGAACATTCTGCGGTTCTGAGCGGTTCGCACTGTTCTTTCACGCGCACACGTGTAGGTCGACACGGACTGCGGGAACACATGGACTCCACAGTGGCGGAGGACAAGTAAACTTGAGGACGGTGACTAAATATTTTCATAAGAACATTTAATAAGTTTAATTATTAAAAAGTTTCAGTATTATTTAAATAATTTAAGACTAATGTTCATTACTAATTCATATTCTATCCCAATCTTAAGACTTTTAATAATTCAAAAATTTTTAAAGGAAAGAAAATTTTAAAGTAGGCTCCGCATCCACCGTGGCGCCCAATCTCACGACCCTGAGATTAAGACCTGCGCTGAGATCAAGGACACTTAACCGAAGCCACCCAGACACCCCCAGAGGAAACACAGTTTATACTACGTCATGTTTCCGGTGAGTGCATTCCGAATGCGGTCACAGCCTACGCGGGGTGAGGGCACGGATGCGTACACACGCGGGCAGATACAGGCCCAGGGCTTTGAGAACCACCCGACAACCCACAGGAGGCGCACACTTGGCCCCAAAGCCCCGCGGGTCAGTACAAGGCGCGCGCTCCAGCCCGCACCGACCGCTCGCGTTCACGAACGGACCGGAGGCCGACCAGGACCGGGGACAGGGACCGGGGACAGCAGCGCCCTCGCCCCTTCCTAGAAGGGACCCGCCCGCAGGCTCAGCGAACACCTGCGACTTCGCGGCGGAGTCCCGCGCACGCACCCGTCTCATTAACCTCCCGCCCCTCCCCGGAGCACCGCGCGCGCAGACAGCCCGGCCACCGCAGGTGGGAGCCTGCGCCCCGAAGGCCCGGCCCGGCCCCGCCCCGCCCCGCCGGCCCCGCCCCTCCCCGCCCCGCAGGCCCCGCCCCGCAGGCCCAGCCAACCGCGGACGCAAGGGGCGGGGCTTGGACTCGCCTCACCTGAGGCGGCCGCCCGGGTCCGCCCCGCGCGTCCGCCCCGCGCGTCCGCCCCGCGCGTCCGCCCCGCGCGTCCGCCC